>NC_090279.1:143428428-143568428 GCF_040414725.1 Anabrus simplex | reverse complement strand
CTTGAAAAAAGAGAAAGAAGATTCTTGCGAAAAATCTTAGGCCCTAGAAAGTCGACGAGTGACCCAAACACATTCCGGTTAAGATCGAATTTGGAGCTCTACAAGACAGTAGAAAGAATCACGACTGTGATGAGAAAAAGGAGACTGACGTTTTATGGACATATCAAAAGAATAAACCCTGAGAGATTGGCCAACAGGATACTTCTTCTGCAGGAAAGGTGGAAAAAACAACCGGGATGGCTTACACACGTGCACAATGACTTGGCAGAAATAGGTATCAAGGAGGAGGATATAAAAGAAAGGACATCATTTAGGAAGAAGGTTGCGGGATTGAGGGATGCGTCTGAAGAGCAACATGCGAAGCCACGGAACATCTCGGTGGAAGAACGAGCAAGAAGAAGTCAAAGACTCAAGAATCTTTGGCGAGAGTGTAAAGAGAAGGGTATCAGTCTGCGTGACAGAAGGAAGATTGTGTAAACGTGGCCCACAGGTGGCCGTATCGATTAATAATAATAATAATAATAATAGATAAGACTGCACGAATCTTCCGTGACCTACACAAAACTATGGCCTCTCTCTCTCTCTCTCTCTCTCTCTCTCTCTCTCCGTGAAGGTCGAAAGAGCACCGCCATACGGTAGTTGTCTTCTTAATTGCTCTCAGCTTGTTGGGAGTTCGGATAGCTAGATACTCTGATTCCCAAGATGGTTCGACGTAGCTGAGAACAAATATCCTTAGCAGGTACATTCATAGCTCTTGGAGGTAAAAGCACCGCTTTCTTTGCAGTTTCATCCGCAAGTTCATTTTCCGCAACCTCACCGTGGCTTGCAAGCCATTAGAAAGTGATTCTGGTGCCAAGATTACACAACCTGGCTAGAAGGTCATGAATTTGCTGCACCAGTGGGTGTTGCGAGAAAGCGGTTTCTTTCGTCACATAGTGCAAACTGCAGAGCTTCTAAGATGGTGAAAATCTCCGCAATATACACGCTATAAGCACTAGGAAGTGAGATCTTCATGCTTATATCATTGGTGACGAAATAGCAACCTATATTTTCTCCGATCATAGAACAATTCGTGAAGACATAATTCTCCAAAAACCGTAAATATACTTTAACTTAGTAGGTAAACTCTTGTTCTTTTCGACCCCGACGGTAATAGGTTGCGAATCCTAGGGAGTCTTTCATTTTCACGCCCTTCTTGTCTTTCATTGACAAATACCGTCATTTTTCGAAGTTTTGAAGCCCTTCCATTTTTCCCTCTGGTTAGTGTTATGTAGAGCAGTGGTATCCAAACGTTTTGGTTGGCGTAACCCCAAAATCCAATTGTTTTACCTTCGAAGCTCCGAAGTAGGAGTATATTGCGATTATACCAGAAATAACAAATGATTGTGACTGGATACCAAATAATAAACTATAATTATTATAATCATTATCACCATTATCTTCCGCAAGTTATCCACTTGCTCAAAGTCACTGTACGCACCGACGCCACTGCACCACCCTGTTCCACAATAATAACGATAAAGTATTGTTGGACGAAGGAGTAAAGTTTACAGAAGCAGCCCAAAACTGAGCGGTCAGCAATGACCGAAGGAATGTTTTTGGAATTTTCATTGCTTAATGATATCCAAATTATTCGAATATTGGATTCTTCTGTTCCCTTCTCAGGCAACGCAGCAAACCTTCACAAGACAGATGGGAAAACGTGGTTCTCTTGACTAGAATGGCGAGGTTTTCATTGCTGAGCCACGATATACGAAGCTCGATCAAATATAAATGGGATTTTTGTTCCTGACCATCGACAGTTGGTAGGACTGGCCCCGGGCTTTTGCTATCCTTAGGCGGGACCGTTAGGAGTACGGAGAGCGTGCTATTAGATACTTCTCATCGTTTCGTCAGTAACGCTCACGATGTCGGAGCAACAGGTGCACCCCTCCACTGCGCAACGCATAATTATAAAATTTCTTGCTCGTGAAGGAGTTACAGCGGCGGAAATTCGCCAGAGATTGACTGCACAGTTCGGTGATCAAACATTATCAAGGGCGCGCGTGTTTGCCTGGCATAAAAAGTTCAAGGAAGGACAAGAACGTATGAAAAATCAGCAACACGATCGCCATCCTCGGACCAGCATTACGGACGAAAACATTCGTGCCGTTAAAGACATTATTGACGACGATCGACAGGCATGAGCGACACACAATAAATGCTGCTTATTACTGCGAGCTGTTGAACAAGGCGAGGGTTGCATATCGCAGCAAAAGATGAGACCAACCGATTCGACAGGTCATCCTCCTCCACGACATTGCGCGGCCCCATACTGCAGCACTCCAAAGCTACAGGGAATGCACTGGACTACACTTGATCATCCTCCTTACAGCCCAGAATTATCGCCCTGCGATTACCATTTGTTCGGACCGCTTAAAGAAGCTCTAGGAGGGCAACGATTTGAAGATCACGAGAGTATGGAAGACTTCGTGCGCAGCTGGCTGGTGATACAACCCTGTTCTTTTTACGATGAGGGCATCAAAAAGCTGCTCAAACGCTTGGACAAATGCATTTCCAGAGCAGGAAACTATGTGGAAAAAAATTGTATGCCTTATTGCCCTGTGTTTTTTAATAAATGAATTTAAATAAAAAATAAAGTCCCGTTTATATTTTATCCCCCCTCGTACATAGAGTATTTTTTAATACAACAATTACTACTGTACTATATACAGAGCTGCTGAAAAAATGAAGTGAATGAGTGTATTTCGAAACAAAACAAAAAATTTAAAAAGCATGCAACATTACAATTCTGCCTAGTGGCAGGTCCGTGTATCCGTACGGAGAATGTCTGAGGCCAATGTTCCCTCTTTTCAGTTTTTTTTTTCCCCTCACGCTGCTCTTTCTCCTCCCATCTTACATGTCATCCAGATGTTGAATTTTTCTTCCTCATCCTGCACTTTCTTTTATCTTCCGTTCAATGACGTCGTGTATGAGCCCGTCGTGTCTAAGTATGTGCTCGAACCAGTTGGCCTTCTTCCGAAGAATTGCATTCAGAATAGTTTTCTTTTCTCCTATTCTTCTCAGTACATCGTCGTTTTTGTCACCCGATCTATCCAGTTGACCTTCTCTATTCTCATCCAACACCTCATTTCAAAACATTCTATGTACACAAAATTATCCTGATTGAGTGGGACCGGAACTGATCCGGATTATCGAAACTCCGAATAATCTGGAAAACTACAAAACAAATACAGTACATGTTATATAATATATTAACGTAATTCGTAGAGTAATACATTTTTCAATTGTAAAAAATTTATAAGAACAATTTTCTTCTGTTTTATACATTAAAATAATGCGTGAGCTTTTTCTGTTTTACATTTGTATAGCGTTTGCGCGCAGCACGATCACTAAAACGTTTTACTAACATCAGTTCTGTGGTGTGGTTTCAGTCTGGGATTCTAAATAGGCCATCAGTTTGTCCAGCTGCATTGTTGTATCTCCATGAGTCATTGTTTCCCGAGGAACAAAAAGCAATATATATATATATACATATTTTTTTTTGCTAGTTGCTTTACGTCGCACCGACACAGATAGGTCTTATGGCGACGATGGGACAGGATAGGCCTAGGAATGGGAAGGAAGCGGCCGTGGCCTTAATAAGGTACAGCCCCAGCATTTGCCTGGTGTGAAAATGGGAAACCACGGAAAACCATCTTCAGGGCTGCCGACAGTGCATCAATAAATTATTCGTCTGTCATTATGCCGTAGCCTGAGTTACAGTAATTTTTAACCAGTCATTTACGTCGTTCACATCTACGTCCGAGAATCCGAGAATGCGTGCAAATGTGTCAAGGAACTCAGAAGAGTCCACGGTTTCCCATTCTCAATTCCAGGCAAATGCCGGGACGGTACCTTTGATAGACCGCGGCTGGCTTACTTCCAATACCTGTCCTTAACTATCCTTGGCGGAAAAGACCTTCATGAAAATTCGACCCCATAAAAGAAATACTGTACAAGTAAAAATAAAATTTTATTATTTTCGATCCGGATAAACCGAAGATCCGGATTAATGAGGGCCGGATAAACGAGGTTCTTGTGTATTAAGCATTTTTCTGTGCCTAGTCAATGGGAGGAACAAACTGACACGTATTTTAGAATCAATAGTTCGAAAAGGGGACTATGTGTAGTGGTAGACGAAAACCCTACATCCAAACAATATTGTATTGAAAATGAGCTGGCTCGGCTCATTTCTGAACAACTCACTGAAAACAGTCACAAGCTAAGATAAATGTGTGTACCCTCTAGAGACATCCCACGTGACCCGGGGGCTTCTATCCTAGGGACTAATGTACAAGATGGTGGCCGCACGCAATTACTAAGTGCTAAGGATCCCGAGGTAGGATAGCTGCTATACATTGGTTATATGAGAATGAGACTAACTTTAAGGAGCTGGGCCAGGTGCTAATCGTGATACATTGTTCTTATAGGCCCATAGTTCTTATAGAGCTACCTCAGAGACTATTAGTTTTATATGTCTAAATTTCGGGAACTGAGGCAAGGGCTACTGGGTAAGGTGGCTGATATACTC
Source organism: Anabrus simplex (assembly GCF_040414725.1). NCBI lineage: Eukaryota > Metazoa > Arthropoda > Insecta > Orthoptera > Tettigoniidae > Anabrus > Anabrus simplex. The sequence continues at coordinate 143,563,855 of NC_090279.1, read as the reverse complement.
TCTGATATATATGATGTTTGCCTATTTGCACTTCCTCTTAAAACAATAATCACCACCAACACCTTAAAAATAGGACATGTGCCGGGATTGAACCTACGATCTTGCAAACTCTACCACTAATACACAGAGGGAGCCTAATGAGAAAAATTAAGAATTTACCAAATAAGGCAGAATGTTACTCTCAACCACTTTCAGGAATATAATCCTGAAACTGATATCTGTCAGGCCCACCCCATGTAGGAAGAGGGGGCAGTATGTGTAACAAAGGGACAGAAGGATTGTTGGTCAAAGTTACATCTGACAGCTGCGTGTGTCCCTCCGTGTGACAAGAAGTAGCACTCAGAGTGTCACAAAGGTTTGTTTGTCGAGAGCTTTCCGCAATGTATTTAACTAACTCCTGGCTGAGTCAATGTTTGTCTCATGGGCCACAGTTTGCGGTGATGAGTAGTAGTGAAATGCGATCATCAGAGGGTGGAGTCATCTGCACTAAAAGTAACAAAATACGCACTATTGCATAGTCTGCAAAATACTTATTTTTTCCTCTATGTACCAGGTGTATGCATAAGTTTTTGCCGGTTTTGGGGGTAAATAAAACACGTAATTTTCAAGGGAGATTAGTTTTTTGTTTATTCAAAGTATTGACCATCGGCTTCTACAAACTTTGCCCATCTTTCAGGTAAGTTATGAATACCACGCCAGAAAAACTGCTCGTCTTTTACGGCAAACCATTCGTAGAGCCATTTTCCAACTTCCTCGAAATTGGTGAAGTGCTACTCTGCGAGCGCGTGCCCCATTGATGCGAAGAGGTTATAGTCAAATGGCGCCAGGTCGGGGCAGTACGGCGGGTGCGGAAGGATGTCCCATCCAAGCGATTTCAAGGTGTCGTTCACTGGTTTTGCAATGCGAGACGGCGCATTGTCGTGTAACAAAATCACTTTGCCATGTCTTCTGACCCATTCCGGTCGTCTTTCGATCAATGCGTGATTTAAATTAATCATTTGTTGGTGATAGCGTTGTGTATTAACGACAACGCCTGCAATTGCTCGTCTTCCCACTTTTGTGGTCTACCAGAGAGTACTGTCTTTCATATTGAAATCATCACGTTTAAATGATCTTTCGATCATGTCTTACATGTTCTAATCGATGGAGCGTGTTCACCATAGGTTCTTTCCAACACAGTCCCTGTACCAGTACATGGTCTCCTTGCGCATGCGCAATACGAAAAATCATTTCCAACACAGTGAAAATTGCGTCCATGTATTCGTCCGTGTACTGCAGTCAGGAGTTCCAACAAACTCTTCGCATCGATCCCTGGCGGTCGGAACTAGTCCGTAGTCTAAAGCATGTACTGAGCCGTACATTTCTGTGACTTGCACAGAAACACTGTATCGTTGCCTCCTGCTGTACGCTGATTTCTTTGGAGTTCCTTAATCAGCTGTTTTTATGCACATTGCGAGCTCTTCTGCCATTAATAAATTAATCAGCTGTTTGGTTACTGAGGTTAGGATGGACGATTTTTTACACTCTTCATCAAGTGAAGAAGTGGAAGTACTATTTTTCGCAAAAAGAAAAAAAAAGAAAATTATTTAGGTGACGGTAATTAAGTTAAACATCTTTCTTTAGTTATTTATGTATTGTGTTACGTTAGGCCTATAGTTTATGACGGCACAAAAGCTACCAGGTGAAACAAAATATAATTGAAATACGATGTATTTTTCAGAAGAAACTGTTCCTCAGTATAATGAAATAGAGTTTTTCGAGCATTTCCGCATTAGCCGAGGAGTTGCTCAAGATATTACAAATCGATATGAAAGAAGTGAGCATCATAAAAGACATTACGGGCAATATGGGAAAATATCGGCATTACACCAGGTTAGTACAGTAATTGACGTTACTCCTATACCTTGGAGTTCATGAACGAGAATCCATTCCAACACAACCCAATCGTGTATCAATCCCGGAACCGATACGAAGTAAGCGCATGCGTATAGAGCGGTGTATGGATGCGTCCATGTACTGACAGCAAACTGCGTGTTGGAAAGAACCTCATATGTTTCTACCAGCAAACGATGACTTTCCACAGTCTTTTTCTTTTGATTAAATAAGAAAAGCAAAGCGTGCCGTAAATGGTTTGTTTTTTCAGGCAAAAACGTCGCCATGATCACTGAACGATATTACACAGACACTAGTGTTTGCCGGACACAACTTGTGTGTGGTGTTGATAGGTTAATATCCGACGAATAAACTGACGTATGTGTCAAATTCATACCCTGCATACTGTTTGCTGGCGCCATCTCTCAGTGAAACCGGAAAATACTTATGCATACAGCTGGTATATGGTTGGTTTCCTAACATCCACCGCTGAAGTAGAATATTTGTAGCTGTTTTTCCTTTTGGCATGATTTCTAGTGGTTACTGGTGTACATACAATTAACATATTAAAATACAGTCAAAATCGTTATTACGACATCCCTTTTAAAAGGGGAGGTTGTACCTTGTATACCCACAATGTTAAATTGGTCACTTTTAGGTACATTTTTCTCCTGAACTGTTCATGATAATGTTATAAAATTTTAATAGCTGGTAGAGGAAGGGTTTCTCTTCTTTGATCTATTTGTGTAGGCAAGTACCATTTATCATGTAATTTTTACAGAATTTTTTGCAAGTTATTAAAAGAATTTCCAAAATATCCAAATATTTCACTTTTATTAATTCATAATTTCTGAAATATTAAACTTAAACTCTTCAACAAATGCATCAATAATGTTAATCCCAGTACCTGTGTGGTATTTAAGTTATACTGTTCTGTGATGTTTAGTTCCTGAGAAAAATGTACTTAAAGATTAAAAATATAAAATCTCAGAAAACAGGTTTCAAAGTTGAACATAGTTTGTTACTCACTTTAGAACATCCCTGCACCATATCCTGGGTCATCTGCATTTTCTTTATCCTCCCTGGCCCTTTTAGCATTCCTTGAGTGCATTCTTGCCTTCCTAGCCATCATAGTAACTTCATAATCTGCTTTCTTGACACGGACAGCATCCAACTCGGAACATGCCTTCACCATATTTTCCCCAGGTTTTATGCCTAACCTTTGAAGCAGCCTAACTCTACCAACATTACCATCATTAAATGACACAACTGCATCATATACACCCAAATTCAATGTATCCTTAACTACAAATACTGTTTTAGGAATTCTAGACCATATTACACTATTAAATGATTCATTTGGGTTCTGTGTTTTACCATGCAAACATTTACGCAACAGGTTTTGATCAGTCAAACTTCTAAAAACTGGCTTTATTACATTGCACACTTCAACAGGCAATGAGTGCCTATGACTATACTGTTCACCAGCTGCTATAGCACGGTTGTAATTGCACCATGAGGTTGGTCCTTTTGGGCACAAGGCATGACAAGACTCTGTGTCAGTTGATAGTTTATGAAAATAAATTGCCCAGATATCCTGCTTCATTTTCATCTCACTGTCACAGTTCCTTCTAATAGCCATACCATAATAGTTCTGCAAACTGTCTATCTCCTTGTCTGTGAGTCTACCTTTCCCAGATAGTGGTTTTCCATCTGGTAATTTTATGCCTTTCATATCTTTCCTCAACTTGCGAAGGCGGGTTCCCATCCTTTTCTGGACATGTCCAATACATTCCAGCTTTTCCACCCTGACATCTCCATATGGCTTTGCTTCTACCACACTTTTGAAGCTCTTACTGTCTCCATCCCCTAAATATTTTACATACCTTACCCCAAACATATCAACTGACCTGGAAAAAATGTTTACTGCACCTGCAGCTTCCATATTCCCACTGGACCCTTCAAAATTTACACTACATTCAGAACTTTCTTTATGTAATTTAAGTTTTTCATTATCTTTTATAAATCTACACTTATGACAGTACTTACTCAGTACCTCTACATCTAGCACTTTGCCATTATCCATGCTTGTTACAGTTACTACTCCATTCAGACTAGTATGCCCTCTACGCTGCCACGTTCCATCAACAGCCACAGCAATATCTGTAGAATTATCATTAATTTCAATTGCATCACTGACAGCAGCCTTCATAGAGGCAATAGCACAATGCTTAGCAGCTTCACATAATGTACCTGTATACTTCTGGAATCTTGTTGGGCCACTTGGGAGATTCATGACTGCACATAGTGTCTTACCAGCTAATTCACCTTTACCTATAGTACGCAATCCATACACAAACCTAATGTTAGTTTCATACCCACTGTCAACCTTCCTACTGGTACGAAATGAATACTGAGCTTTACAGTTCCTGCATTTCAGAAATAGTTTACTAGCAAGTCCATATCTTGCAGTGGTATCTTCACAACAAAATAAACTGTCACTAACATGGCATGCTTTACAGACTGCAAATGAAGATATGGCAGATGACAACAATTCAATATCTATGATAACATTGCCACTTGTATGTTCTTCATTATTAGATTGAGTACTTACAAAAGATCCTATACTTGAATCAGTATACAGCTTTCTTCTGGAAGCACTGGCACTAATATTTTCACTGCCAGAATTATCACTCACAATCACTGATGAAGTTGAAGCACATGTTAAATCTAACCTAGAACAGCCTGCACCACTCCCACGGACAAAATCCGTATTATTTGCACTATTATTACCACTAACTACACTTGCTTTCGGCTTTCTTCCAGGCCCTCCTTTACATTTCTTATACACTCTTCCAATTCGAGGCATGTTGTCACAAAAACAAACTTTCGGATGTAAACATGTCCAGAAAACGCGCCGGAAACACAAGAAACAAGTGAAAGTCGTTCCGCGTGAACAGAGGAGCCAACCCTGAAAACGAAATATCTTCACATAAATCAACATGCCGCTAAAATTAAATATCTGAAGTTCAAGAAGTTGACAGATGGCGAAAGGGGGCGTGGCAAGTTGTGCTGCTCTTAAAGGAAATTAATATTTAAAGCCTTTAATGGCTAGAATGCCATTCGAAAACATATTTATCTAGTAAAGTACACTCCAAGGAATGTTTATGAGCAAAAAAATTTTTTTTGATATTTTGCCCCCTAGGAAGGTACAACCTCCCCTTAACGAGAATATAACGGCGAAATCTAACGATACCGTCTAAATCCTATATAAACACTGTATTTTAAAAAACGCTTAGTATGACATAGCTTATTACGACATATCGGCTATAACGTCCAATGTTGATTTTGTTTGTTAGGTATTTGAGAATTCCCGACAACAACGTATACCTTACTTTCTTGTTAGTGTATTCTTCTTCTTTGAGTCTAATATCTGGTTTGCCCCTGTGATGAGCCTTCTCCCACTGGGTCGATCCTGTGCAACACGCTTCGTGTCTGCATAGCTCCTGCATCCTGAGCTCACAAGAAATGTCATCATGAATGTCATTCTTGGTCTTCCATGAGGGCGTTTTCCTGATCTTTTACCTACCAAAATTTCCATCAACACATTCCTATGTCGAAGCCTATGCCCCATCTAAGAAAGTTTTTCTTCCTAATCTGACTCAAAAGCTGTCTCTTTTCTTGGACAGTGTTCAATACCTCAGTGTTGGTTTTCTAATCCACCGAAGTTATCCGTTGGAACCGTCGCCAACACCACATCTCAAAGGCGTTTAGCCTCTTAATATCATTCTTGGTTAACGCTCAGGTCTCAGCACAATACAACGCAACAGACCAAACATAACATTTCATTATTATTATTATTATTATTATTATTATTATTATTATTATTATTATTATTATTATTATTATTATTATATATAATTCGCTGGGGCCATCAAGGACCACGTTAAGTCTTGTTGCATTTGACACTGAACTTGGCCTTCTTTAGAGCCCAAATTTCCCTCATTCTTTGTGAGTGGGCCTGCTTACGCTCCTCTGTCCAAGGGGCACCGTGTCTTCTCTTCGGTTGCTCGTCTCGGTTTAGCCCGTTCGTCAATATTTTCTTGCGGAAGAGATCTCTGTTAAGGGCGTCCTCAGCTGAGATATGTAGCATTTGCAGGTCTTCTTTGGTATTTCTAAACCAGGGAATTGTGGTTTTGGGGTTTGAATCAAAAAAGTTAAATATTTCTTTAGTTAACTTTCTTTCGTCCATTCTTTTCAGATGACCGTAAAATCGTGCCCGTCTTTTTCTGATTGAGTCGGTAATTTTCTCTATTTTGCTGTAGACTTCCTTGTTGGATCTCTTTTGATGGATTCCATTTCTGTACTTTGATCCCAAGATTCCTCTCACAATTTTGCGTTCTCTTTTCTCCAGTTCTTCAAGGAGTTCTTTGTTGGCATTTAGAGACAGGGTTTCGGCTGCATATAGAACTACTGGCTTCAGAACTGTTTCATAGTAACGTATCTTGGTGTTTTGGGAAAGGCATTTTTTGTTGTAGATTGTGCGGGATGTTTGGTAGACTATTTCCAGTTTGCGTACTCGCTCCTGAAGTGCTTCTTTGTCCAGTCCATTTTTCATGATGATCTCACCCAGGTATTCGAATTTGTCTACTCGGGTGATGTCCCCGTATTTTGTATGGAGTTTTGGTGGAGCCTCTTTGATGTTAGTCATTACTTCTGTTTTCTCAAACGATATCTGCAAACCAGTTTGTTCGGCAATTTCCTTTAAAATTTCAACTTGAGTTCTAGCGGTTTCTATGTCGTTTGAGAGAACAGCAATATCATCGGCAAATGCTAAGCAGTCTGTTGCGATCCCCTTGGATTTCGTTCCTATTCTCAATGGACTGTAGTTGGTTTCCTGTAATCTCATCCGCCAGGTTCTGATGATCTTTTCAAGAACACAGTTGAAGAGTATCGGGGATAGCCCATCACCTTTTCGGACTCCTGTTTTGATGTCAAAGGAATGCGAGAGACATCCGTGGAACTTCACCTTGGATTTTGTATCGGTCAGGGTGGCTCTAATTAATGCCAGCAGTTTCAAATCAACTCCAAATTTATTTAAGATGTTTAGCAGGACTTCCCGGTCAATGGAGTCGTACGCTTTCTTAAAGTCCACAAAGACAGACACATACTGCTTGGACCTTAGTGCACAATATCTGATGATCGTTTTGAGATTTTGGATCTGTTCAGCTGTTGAGCGACCTTTCCTGAACCCTCCTTGGTATTCACCTATTTGATGTTCGACTTGTGCTTCCAAACGCTCCAGGATGGCAAGTGATAGAATTTTGTAAGTCACGGGTAGCAAAGATATTCCTCTGTAGTTGTTGATGTTCTTCATTCTGCCTTTTTTGTGTAATGGATGGATCAAAGCTATTTTCCAATCTTCGGGTAGGGTTTCCTTGTTTCAAATTTCTTCTATTTGCTTTTGCAAGATATCACGTGATTCCTCTGGGGCATATTTCCATAGTTCTGCTACTACTGAGTCTTCCCCCGGCGCTTTGTTATTTCTGAGACGGGCAATGTGGCGCTTGATTTCATCTCTGTCGGGTGGTCTGGAATCTGGGTACCTGAGTAAGGGTTCCTTGGTCTCAATGGCGCTTTGCGGTTTAGAGAAATTAAGTAAATTCTTGAAGTAATCTGCCAGAATGCTGCAATTTTCTTCATTTGACGTCGCCAGTGTGCCGTCCTTTCGCTCAAAGCATAGAGATGGTGGTTTATAGCCAGTGAGTTTGCGTTTGAAGGCTCTGTAGTACTCTCTGCTTTCATTCTTCCTAAAGTTTTGTTCTATCTTTTCAATGAGAGATTTTTCGTATTTACGTTTCTCAGTTCTGAACACCCTAGCTGCTTGGGCACGTTGGGTTTTGTAGGTTTCCCAATCATTTTCTGATTTCGTAGAGTAGTACTGTTTCCACGCATTGAGTCTTTCTTGGAGGACTGATTCGCAGGCACCATTCCACCAGGCATGCTTTTTTGCTTCTCTTGATTTCTGCAACGTCTTTGGCGGCCTCAACAAGGAGATATTTGGCGTTGTTAAAGTCACAGTCATTTGGTCTAGCCTTCTCCTGGAACTCCTCGACCCTTTGCCGAAGTTGATCATTGTCGAAGCGTGTGATCTGTTTGGTTGTCTTCCTTGTGTTTGCGGGAATTGGTTTGAATTTGATAAGAGACATATAATGATCTGAGGCCACACTGATGCCTTTCTTTACCTTGACATTCATAATCTCAGGGCTGTTTCTCCTGGAGATTGCAACATGATCAATTTGGAACTCTCCGAGAGCTTGGACGGGAGAACGCCAAGTCATTTGCTTTCTGGGTAGATGGCGAAAGTGGGTCGACATGACCTGCAGGTTGTGATTTTCGCAAATGGACACCAGTCTTTTGCCGTTGGGATTGGTTCTTTTGTAAGCAGGGTAATTTCCTATAACTTTCTTGTACTTCTTTTCACGACCAAGTTGGGCATTGAAGTCGCCCAAAAGAAGCTTGACATGGTGTTTGGGGATTTTGTTTAATTTTTCATCCAGTAGGTCCCAGAAATTATCAACTTCGTCTGGGTCAGACTTGTTCTTATCGTTTGTAGGAGCATGTGCGTTAACTAGAGCTTAGGTTTTGTTCGCGCATTTAATTGTGAGTATAGACAATCTGTCATTCACAGGTTCGAAATTTGCAACCGATTTAAGGATCTTGGTTCTAACAGCAAACGCGGTTCCAAGCATCACAGCTCCATTGAGGATTCCTCTTTGCGCTTTGCTCTTGAAAAATCGGTAGCTTTCGGATTAAAAAATCTCTTCATCTGGGTACCTTGTTTCCTGTAGGGCCATTATGGATATCTGATTTTCGTGAAGAGCTTTGGTGAGGGTTTTCAGCTTGCCAGTTTGTGTAAGTGAATTTATGTTGAAAGTTGCTAGAAAGGTTTTAGATTTTGGCCTGAGTTTTTGACTCTTCGGGGTACACCGAGACGCTCCGACTCGTCTCTTGCATGATGTCGAGTCTCCCCCAGAATCCGAACGAGACTCGTGCGCCGTGGCGCTCACGACGAGGGATTTATCCGAAGATTTACCCCCTGGGGTATGTTTCTTAAACTGTTGTGCCATCATGCTTTTTGACTTGACTTTGCTTTGGACGGGTACCCATCCTTTTACAACTAGGGTTGTTAGCCCTAGAGGTTGCCTCAAGATGTTTTCTGGCTTCTGGTCATTTACCAGTCTTCGTCGTAACCCTGGCAAGGGACCAGTTTTTTTTCACGGTGGTATTTTATTTCCCTACTACCCTCTGACTCTGCTGGCGGCAGAGCCAGCGAGCTTCCCCAATTCCAATGGGACGCGCCCGATGGAGGTAACCGGTAAATCCCCACACGGGTATTATTATTATTATTATTATTATTATTATTATTATTATTATTTACGTAAGATGAGGGACATTGTTTTCTGACACAGAAGAGACTGTTTACCTCTGAAGGGTTGCTTTGCTATTGGTGTTTTTATTTCAGTGTGACACTGAAGCTTTCCTGTTATGTTCGGTATATTGAAAAAATCAGTATATTATAGATGAAATGAAATGAAATGTCGTATGGCTTTTAGTGCCGGGATATCCCAGGACGGGTTCGGCTCGCCAGGTGCAGGTCTTCCTATTTGACACCCGTAGGTGACCTGCGCGTCGTGATGAGGATGAAATGATGATGAAGACAACACATACACCCAGACCCCGTGCCATTGGAATTAACCAATTAAGGTTAAAATCCCCGACCCGGCCGGGAATCGAACCCGGGACCCTCTGAACCGAAGGCCAGTACGCTGACCGTTCAGCCAACGAGTCGTCATATTATAGATTTCAAATCAGTAGGTATCTTAAATTCAAGTCAAGCATCGCTGTGAGGATCTCGCGAAAGAAAGGGAAAATGTTTAATATTGAAGGAAAATCACACATAAGATGGCAATTATAAAATGGGGAAACAAATGTCACCATCGTGAAGTAATTGTGTGTATCCCACTCAACGATTTCTACGAATTTGAAGGACAAAGAGGACATCTAATTTATTAGCCAAGATCGTGTGTGACATTATTGATTAATTTACACTGTAGCTACATCTTTTCTTAATTGTTATTGTACTAGTGGACCCGTGCGAGAAATTTCACATGTTCATAAAGTATGTGCTGGAATAGCTCCCTGGTGAACTATTGGTGAACTGAGGAATACACAAATCAGTACAATATTAGACAGTCTAACTTACCACTTAATATAATCTTTGATTTTTTAACATTTATGGTATCCACTTGAACGGAAGCAAATGCAAGCGCTTTATTACTGTATACTGACGAATGTTCCGGAAGTAATTTTTGGTTTTACTATCATCGTTTTCTTAACTGATAATTACAGCATGTTATAATGACATGTGAAGTGGGCAGCAATTATGGCGCGTATTTTCCTACAGCAACAGTATTTGCAAATCGCACACTTCGTACAAATGTTTGGACTCATTTTTAAAAGGAATTATCCATATTTATCAAATGAGAGCCACTGCTAATATATATTCTCACGATCGGTTACTTGTGAGCACCGCAAAAGGGATCTATACTACTGAAATAATATACCGTATATGATATTTAGCTGGTATATTATTCTTGCACGTTATTTGTAAAGATAAAACTTCCACTCAGCACCAGTCTACAAATAATGTATTGCAAATACAGTATTTATTTCACTTTTTTAAAAACTTTCAAATTGATTCTGTTAATTAACCGCGTAAGTGTGCCACCTAAACCTTACAGATATGACACTTTTAGCAACAACAAAGAAAGACCGATTTGTGCGACTATCGCCTATAACGACCGTTTAAGTTCTCGCGTAACAGAGAGGTTCTTAACACTCGCGTCGGATCTTTTTGGACACGATTGTAAATGAAAGTATGTAAGTTGAGTATGAAGGAAATGATTCATTATACTACATAATATGAAGTTCCGCCTTGGCTTAATGATCATCGTCGTAGCCTTCGGTTCAAACGGCCCTGGGTTCGGTTCTTGGCCGGGCCGAGGATGTCAACTTCGTATGGCTGATTCCTCTGGATCGGAGACTAGATTTTTGTGTCCGTCTTAGCACACACACTACACACCACTCTACCGACTATTCCATAATTATAATAATGGCGTGCGGCCTCCGGTGAGGCCTGCTGCAGGTATTTCTAGTTGACTCCCATCGGCGACCTGCCACTTGTGAGGGTGAGGCAATACTTGCGATGAAATCTAAAGAGTTGAAAAGGGCAGAAACACCCAGTAGCAAGCTGGAGGAAATAACTAATGAATGTCAAAGTTACCAATACGTAACACTTACATATAAAATATGAAATTTGTTCAGCCGCTCACCAATGTTCTAGAGATTTCTACGTATATATTCTGGCAGAACACACACACACTCGCCTCGGGTCAAACTGCGTAACAATAGTAGATGCGCAAGTAGTTATTGTCAACAAAGACCTCTACTGTAACATGGCAAACTTGCTGATGTACCCGTGCTTCGATACGGAGTGCTACATTGTATACAGAATTCTAGGTTAGGTACTGTACACGTTGTGAGCAAGACTGTGTTAAATTGCATAGCTCTTAACGGTTACCCTAGAAACGTGACGGGGAAATCACCAAACGTCTTTTCTCATATGAAGACTGGATTAGGGAGTATTCAGTGTAATGGTCAGGCCCGTTTGCCTACCATAAGTCACAATCAGGTTGGGGAATTTCATTATAATGGCAGACACTCACTCTCCACCTGCCCTTTTACATCCTCAGAAAGACTGTCTTAGTGGTTTTCCCAAGTAAAATGAACATAGGTCATTACAATGACGTCAGTAGGAATGGCGCGAATAAAAGCGATACTTTCATTATGAAATACTGGATCAAATTAAAAACCATACGTTTTCTTTTAACGAGCAATAGACCTACTACGCTGCCGATCCAACGGTCCAAAGTTCCAGAGCTGGAATGACCAGACCGCAGACAGCCGTGATCCGTGAACACTCTTAGTTCTCTTTTGGGAAGGGGGGGGGGGTCGAATAGTGAAAGTTACAGGGCAAAAACTATGCCCTTGTACTAATCTGTTTCCTAGGAGTACCCGATGAGTCGGAAAATTTCAATTCACTACAATGGCGGCGAAAAAATCTATCTGACTTGGAGGCAGTTTTTCCCTCCAAGCCAGAGGAGAAATCCCCTTTTCACTGCTAATTTGGAATAAAATTAATGTAGAATTTAATAAAAGTGAAGAGGAAGAAGATCTTCTTAAGAAACGACTCTTTTCAGGATTGAGTTTTGAGTTATTTAGTGAATTATGGTGCTATAATTTGGAATAGGCCTAAATTGTATTTCTAGACCAGGTCATACTAGCACTGAGCCTCTGCATTAAGTGTGCACACTACTCATTCAAAATAGCGCGTCAGAGAATGGATCGAATAGCTGGAGTACTATGATGAACCAGTGTGTTACGTACCAGCAGTATTAGAAAATGTATGAACCAGAGGAAAGGAATGCAAAAGAAGAAAGTTTTCTAACCCCCCAGCTGTTTCCCGCCAATATTCAGTCAGGCTGTTATACTCGGTACGCAGCAGTAATTCCATCTATCGGAGTTGAGCGGCAGCATAAGAGACAAAGAACATCACAACAAACAACGGTCAGTGTAATGTTATTGTTGATCTATGTTACGCCCTCTCGATATTGTAGGCCTTCACATTTGGTTTTCTTCCGAATCTGAAATACCACTCTTATCATAGTCGGTACGGTAAAACTGAATAAAACCTAAATTATTGGAAAATGTACTCTCTACAACTTTTGTTATGTAGTACTTTTCGATAGAACCAATAACATAAGTATTTAAACATGAAATTTTAGGCGGCTTCTCCTAAACTACAATTTCATCCAGGGTGAATAAAACTGTTTATGATTTAGACTGTGGTTTCTTATTCCCCGATTTTCATTAAATTCTGTTAACCCATTTTCTCATGGCTCAGCGCTGATATGGACTTACAACAAAAAATAAAAATTCATGAATATCTGTTATCATAAGATAACGGTAACAATGTATGATATAAATGATCGGAAATTTAATTCTATATAACTTTAGTTATGTAGGATCTATCGATAGGACCACTTATATTATAAATATTTGAGAATTAAATTTTACGCCTTCCCCAAAACTACCATTTCACTCAGCGTGAATAAAATTGTAGTGGGTCATCCCCCGACTTCACAGACCAATTTTCATTAAATTCTCTTCAGCCGTTTTCTCGAAATGGGTGTACATACTGCACCCGCCCACCTCCTGAGTCCCAGACTAGCATTTATCTCAGGGGTGATCAGTTCGAGAACGAATAAAAAAAATTTTATATCAAAAAAAAATATATATATCGGCGCATCAAATGAACACAGGGATGAACGGGGCATGAAAATTTAAGGTTACGGGGGACGACTCATTCATGGATACAAAATTCTGACTCCACAATAGGAATGGGAAGTGGCAACTTAAATTCCATGGGCATACTAGACTAACTACAATGAAAAGATATGGAAGCTGTTTCCTATTGAAATTGCAATGAGGAGCAATTTATTCACTTATTTTGCATACTACACATGATGACAAATTTACATTGTGACACTTTAATCCTGAAAAATAAATGACATAATACTTGGATTTTACCTCACTACTCTGGTAGTATAAAACATCTGGTGAATTCGTCCCAACTGGTGACTGGGGATCGAATTCACATCCGTATGATTGGACGTTTCACCGCTGGAGATCTTCTTTCGGAGACGAAGGCACGACAGTAACCTTTTACTGTCGTCTCCTCGTTCCGTTTGGACATGAGACACTTCCGGTATGTACATTCTGGTGAGCCGGACACCCACCGTAGAAAATGTTATCGCCTCGAAAAAACGGGAATTTATAATACGGACAAACTCTAGCCTATTATTTCCAGATTCACAAACACACCAGGTAGAGTTCATTAACTCAAAAGCTACTTTAATATTTACACTTGTCAATACGACAAGACGTACGGAAAGGTTCATTACTCTGCTCTGACCCTGCAAACATGTGCCGTCCGTGGGTTATTTACGTATCTACCGCTATCTCCCCGTGAAAACCCAACATGTGGTTCGGAGCAGTTCGACACAGGATGACAGTCCCTAGCATACCCTCCTATGATTATCAAATAATATCATTACCATTCTCTGTCTGATCATTAGCATATACTTTGACTACCATCAATTAATTTTATTATTATCATTAATTTCAATTATAATCCGGTATTTGATTATTATCATTTGTCATCCGGGATGATTATATGCCAACCCTTGCCGACGTTTCAAACGAAGGTTAGTTCTTACTCCTAATTTATCCGCACAATATAATGATCAGCTTCCTCATAAATATTATTATTATTATTATTATTATTATTATTATTATTATTATTATTATTATTATTATTATTATGATATTCGTAACAATGAATCATCGCCCATTAAATATCTTAATTTCCGTTCATCATAATTATTATTCTCAAATTACTATTGCAAGTTCTTTATCTTCTGCTCCTTCAACTTTTCATTATTATTATTAGTTAAAAATCTCAAATCTTTCATTTCATCTCCCAACATCATTATTATGTCCAAAATATAAAAAAATTATTCTTCAAAAAAAATAGCTTAGTTTTTATTATTATTATTATTATTAAAAAAACTTAAATTCGCCTGTTACACGGTAGTCCACTCTTAATATGTTTAACGCATAACCCCTTTTACAATTCCGATTTATCTTGGCACTAAGCACTCGATTTAAGACAAGATTCACTTGGAGTATGATTATTGTTATTATTATTATTAAAAATGGAAAGATGATATTTTAATATCCACTCTTTAGAATTTAGTCACATATGTTAAATCCCGTTATGAACCACTAAGATCTGCTTTATATCGGTCGGGACAACACGGTATTCGGGACCGTACCTTCAACTTCGTACTGCCGTTAATTTTATATGGGGACACCTGTCCTCCCAAGACACATCTCACAACCTATGGCACATCGCGGCTGGGCAAATACCTCCAATGCCGGCGATTGCTAAACTATTCCTTCAAATTTGAAGTCCATTTCCTTTCATCGGAACTCTTCAAACATTTAATTCATAAAATAATCCTCGGTGCGTGGATTCTACCACTAAGAACACCGGCATATGCATTTATATCATCTTAGGCCTTGAGATTCATCTATTTCATCATTACAAACAATACGGCTCAACTTATTTCACGCCGGATATTCGTCCCTCATGACTTCCAACTCTAAATATGGGCTCAAATCATTCTGGGCTTTTAACATATCGTGACCATTCTAATTCACGTGCCTATATCGCTTTTAAACAAAATTTTAATGGTTAAATTAAAGTCCAAAAACGTAAAATAAAAAATTTACGTAAAATCAAACTGATTACGCGAATGAAAGTCTTTAACGCTACATGTCATCTCCACTTTGATTATTATATCTGCACTGGCTAACTCACGAAGCACTGTCATTATTATTAATATACTTTAACTTCTACACGCCCAAATATTATTATTATTATTATTTTACTTTCCTTTGTCGACTCACAAACATGATTATTATTAGTATTTTAATGACCTTCCGTACGCAACACAAATCTTCCATACTCTGGCTCTTTCATAATCTGGCTGTCTAATAGAAATTATTCCTAATTAAAATACAAATGATCACCGCAGTGAATGAAATTCAAATAAATGGGTTAGCACAAAAAAAGAATTTAACACTTGAAATGAACTTAATTCAAAGTATTACAAACAGCATGCATTAATTGAAAGAAATATACCCCATATTTACATTATATACAACAAACAATTACTCAAATTAATTAATCTAACCCATTATTACGTTAATATAAATTAGTTCGTCCGTCTAACAAAAAAATAAAAATCATGGACTCGGGAAGCGGACCATGTTAAGTAACCATAATTAATTTACACTGAACCCCGTTTAGTCGCGATAACATCCCCTAAATATCAAAATTGTGTACTCATTCCTATGTAGAATTCCATTGTCTCGTAGCGGAGGAGATATAGGCTTTACGGCCCCATGGTGATTTACACGTCCATCATGTCGCACAATACAAATTTTACACAATAAAACACTTCTGGGTGACTACCCATGATTAATACCTTATTACACTAATTTACACAAGAATACTAATAACAAAAAAAAACACTTATAGGTGCTCCTAGACCCCTGACACTCGCACAATATACTCTTCATATACGCCCGAAACACACGTCGTGACACATTACGACGAAATGTCGTTCATTTGAACCGGCGCGTATCGCGTCTTCAACCGGCACTTCCTAGTTTATTTTCAAGCCGTCTTGATCATCGCCTAGCTCCTATAATTCCCTGCTCGGATAGTTATTCACCGTCTATCTTGAGGTGTTTACTTCAGGCTCCGCACACTGCCTTCCAAAGGTACTATCGGCGTTCCGTTAGTTATTTATTATTTAAACACATGACATTCATTAATTTCAACATACAATTGTACTGATTATACACACTCGGTACTATGGATAATTTCACTGTTCGTATTCATTCTCCTAATAATTCACGTACTTTCAGCTCTAATTGACTTCGAATACGTCCCGAGGTACTGACTTACAGAGTCAACGTGTCAGAGTCTCAACTACTTCATTACGACTGACACGACTGGTGACCGATAACGACTGGTGACTGGTAAGAACTGAGTGATGTGAGGTTCGACCGGTCACAACTGGTGACTTCAAACGACTGAGTACCGGTAGGAACTGAGTGATGTGAGGTCCGCTTCTGGACTTTTATGGACGATCTGATTTCCCGCCGGGGTCATCCGCGGTCACTTCCTGGAGAGGGGGGTTGGTTTCCTAAATTGGCATATGCAGGTGGATTTGGATCTCTTGCTTTATCCTACTTAATACACTGGCGATACACATTCATGTGTCGTATTCTGAACTCCTATCGTTCGGTGATCATGGAAATATCACTTAATTTCTGTCCTCCACCTTTCGCGCGCTAACTCGGCGTCCCTGATGGCGTGCTCATCTCGACCAATGGCGAGATAGCGTGGGTCATTTCCACGAATTCATTACTTTAATTTATTACGATTACCATTATTCAACATGGGAACGATATCACAAAAATCCCCTCTATTCAATTATGTGGTTGGAATAATTTAATTATTGTTATCGGAGAAGCTAACTGGAGTTCACTCTGAGTTTTTCTTATGTTGGTTTATCTGCGGGCCTACGATACATTTTCTCATTGGTCAGGACCGCTTTGGTTAGTTTGAAATCTCTCCCTGTGAAACGTGGCCACACCAAATGCCTCGGGCGTGGACGAAACCCGTACGTCATATTCTCGGTATTGGCGATGCATCTTGCTCGGCCTTGGTCCGAAATATATACTCTTTCACTTCCTTGTAGTCATTATTCTGTTGTTGTGAGCTCTAGATTTAAATCCTCTTATCTTTTGACCAGGAAACCTTCTTCCCCTTAATGACAAGCTTACCGTGGCGCCGGACTGTCGCGATCATGTGGAAATTCTCCCGTCCACACAACACTGACACTGTATTTATTTAATATTCCAATATATCTGTATTTCTCATATCAAAATCAAATCATGAAACTAGGGCCTATCTCATCAGGGTACATTTTCCTGTTGCTCGGTAAAAAAAATCTTGTGATAATCATGAGATTTTTTTATATATCCGCATCATACTTTCATCATGATTTGATTACTGCTTTCGTTCCCTTTTCGATGGTGATTGATCTTGTCCCGCAGATTCTGGTTATTGAGTCTCAATTCTTCATTCTCTCGTTGAATCAGGTGGATCCTGTTAACGAAATCTTGGACATCACTGTCGATCTCTCCGCATTCTGGGCATGGTCTTGCTTCTATTTGCCTATGGATCAGTTGGACTTCTTCTTCTCTTCCATCTTCTTCTTCATCATCCTCTCCTTCGTCCTCATCTTCTTCTTGGTCATCCTCTGTTTTATTGAAACTCTCTCGTTTTTCTCCTAGCTCCGAGTTGTCGTTCGTCCTCGAATCTAGGGGCGTTTGGATTTAGCTGGCTACTATATTGCGAATGTGACAACGGCGCGTTCCTTTCCCCGTTGCGACCACCATTTGCCTCCTTCTTCCATTTGTCTTCTAAATATTGCTTGGTCTCCTGATGTAGCTCCTCCATAGTTTGTATCGTCGCCTCTATGTATGGTTTCCCATCGTCTCGGTCCCAAACACTACATGGCTTGTCATCCTTTCGGTCATGATTTTGGATTGCCTCCTTCCATTTCCTCTTCTTCAGCTCATCGAGGTACTGCTGGGTTTCTGGGTGTCGATCGTCCCCATTTCTACGGTATTCCTCCGTGTAAGGCCTTCGGTTATTCTGATTTCTTCGGTGGTACGGCTGAGTTTCGCTCCTTCCATTCCGATGTCCACGGTATCCCCTTTCGTCATGGAATTTAACATGATTCATTTGCCGGTTGCTTTCCGCAAATCCTCCTCCGTGATTCCATTGTCGGGGTCTCCATCCTGGATCATACATCCTCTTGGGTTCTGGATCGGTACTCGTTCCTTGGCTTCTAGTACTGATGGTTCTAGTTTCCTTCTGCCTCTCGACGTTATTTATCTGTTGCTCTCTAGGCCTGGGTTGCCTCTGGTTAGAGTGATACGTGGTCTGATCTAATTGACGTAACAAAGCTTCCGCTTGCACTGCAGTCTGAATATTCGACGCAATCATCATCCGTTGGACCTCAAATGGTAACTGCTTCCCGATAGCGCTAATGAGTTCTGTTTCACTGACCGGATTGTCTAATTCCCGCATCTTATGAAATTGGGATACGAAATACTCTGAATATTTAGTTGGGGACGATGTTGAATAACGTCTAGAATACAACTCCAACCTAAGATCTTGCTGTTCTTGGATACTCCAGAATTTTTGCAAAAACGCCTGTCGGAATCCCATGAAATCCTCGAATGTATATAAGAAGGCCCTGAACCACATTGCAGGTGCTCCGTCCAAAAACTTCTCTACAGTTCGTAATTGCCGCTCCGCCGGAATTTTATTTTCACTAATATAGTTAGTGATCTCGCGGATGAAGCCTTTAGGGGTTATATGTCCTCGGGCGTTGTATCTAGGTGGTTTGTCGTCTGACATTTTGATGACGTGGACCACAGACGTCGGAAGGGCATTTGATGATGATGACGATCCGTCTCCTACTTCAAACTTAAGTCCGGTCGTATCGGCTTGTGACATGCCTTCCTTTTTATGAAAGCCCTGATTGTCTGGGGTCTCGAACTCTCGGTACTGGAGATGGAAGTCCTGAAGTGACCCTGGCTGTTCTAACCTGGCCTTGACCTGTTCCAGATCCTTTCTAATTTCTTCCAGCCTTTCGGTATTACTGTCGGGCATTTGCTTGGACACTGAATTCTGCCCCGTGTGGACCTTAAATTGTTCCACTATTCTGACCTCTGTGTCAGCGATCGTCTGGCTTTGTTCCGCTAACCCATCAGTCTTTCTGAACAATGCTATATTTGCCTCCTCACACTGTGTGAGTCTACGGCTACGATCTTCCGAATTCGTCTTTATATCCTGAATTTCATTTCTGAGACCGGCTACTAGTACTAGGGTACGAACAGTTTCACCTCGTAACTCATCGATTCCCTTTTCGTGCCTGTCCAAAGTATTTGCAGTATATGCACCTTTACTTTCCACGTGGCTTCGGATGATATCGTTTTCCTTGCGACATTCACCCCTCACCTCTTCGATGTGCGCCTTTAAATCTTCGCGGTCGACCAACCTCTGAGCTGAAATCTCCTGAATACTGGCCTTTAATTTCTCCTTAATTTCATTACGTTCTAGTAACGCCTCATCCCTGAATCGGTCAACCTTTTCATTGACACTAAGAATACAAGAGTCGATATGCCCTTTCAATTCGTCCTTAGCGAAATGACACGCCTCCTGGACTTGGGTCATTTGGTCCCGTAATTCCTGTCCCAGTGAAATGCTGGCGGCATGAACCTCAGCTATTTGTTCTGTGAGTTTCATTTTATTAATTTCACATGCGGCCTGTATCATATCGACTTTATTCTCCAAAGAAACGCTAGCAGCCTGCACCTTGTCCACTTTAATTTCTAATGAACTATTAGCGGCATTTATTTGTTCCGTCAGTTCCTGTCTATTAGCCTCAAATTTACGCTCTAAAGAAACACTCGCAGCCTGAACCCTGTCCACTTTATTTTCTAGCGCACCACTAGCGGCATGAACTATAGATGTCAGTTCCTGTTTAGTAGAAACATTAGCGGCCTGAACTATAGATGTCAGTTCCTGTTTAGTAGAAACATTAGCGGCCTGAATTTGTTCCGTAGTTATAGCCAAAACTCGCATTAAATCTTCCAAAGTGAGAGCTTTCACCTCTCCCTGTCCTTCTAACTGTTCATCTTGGGGATGCTCCCCACCTTCGTCTGACATTATATCAAATGAGAAAAGAGGGCCGATCAGCCTCTCATCCTATCGCACACGATTACGACAATTTTGGGTCTAGGCCCTATCATACGGTTATATCCTCGTTAATATTTTCTAGAATTTTTAAATTTCCAAATTCAAAACCAAAACATTATTTTCGCTTTCACATAGCGAATAATTTATATAACGTAATTCAAATTTGCATATTAATTGCCATCACGTGCTTATTATGCCTGAATTATATATCATCAGTCATTCCCGAATATGACAACAACAACAACAATCGATAATACTATGACGAAAACCTTGAAGTCACCTGTCTTGAAATAATTTAAATTTGACTTACACAGTTCCATTATCTTTTTATTAATACTTGAATCTGGTTCTCAGTCACATTTTTACCAAATACAGTATTCCTAATAAATTTTGCCTATATAAAATTCCTGCCCATGGATAGTTACATTTATGTGGAGTCTCACTAAATCACAATAAATTTTAATTTCATAGAATAGGGAATTATTAATTTAATGAGCCTTTATAGCAATAACTACTCTTGTATAATTATCAAGTCTAGCCCCGTTCGAAACTAACCTTACTTTAACAGGAAATACTACTTGACATATCTAAAACCACTATTCAACTTAACCGTGATGCGGTCAAAATTTAATTAAATATCCCGATTGGGTTTATATTTAAGTTAAACAACTGGGCCTCTCTATAATGCAATCGGGCACTGAGCTGCTCGCTAATGATATCGTCGCTAATACAACAAAAAGGTTCAGATGTGGTTTTCTTTTCTTTTTTTTATAAAAAAAATTATAAAGTCACCCGTTGCTCAAACATGATGCAATAGGCCCTTTTACGTTGGGCGCCATTTTGCACCCGCCCACCTCCTGAGTCCCAGACTAGCATTTATCTCAGGGGTGATCAGTTCGAAAACGAATAAAAAAAATTTTATATAAAAAAAATATATATATATCGGCGCATCAAATGAACACAGGGATGAACGGGGCATGAAAATTTAAGGTTACGGGGGACGACTCATTCATGGATACAAAATTCTGACTCCACAATAGGAATGGGAATTGGCAACTTAAATTCCATGGGCATACTAGACTAACTACAATGAAAAGATATGGAAGCTGTTTCCTATTGAAATTGCAATGAGGAGCAATTTATTCACTTATTTTGCATACTACACATGATGACAAATTTACATTGTGACACTTTAATCCTGAAAAATAAATGACATAATACTTGGATTTTACCTCACTACTCTGGTAGTATAAAACATCTGGTGAATTCGTCCCAACTGGTGACTGGGGATCGAATTCACATCCGTATGATTGGACGTTTCACCGCTGGAGATCTTCTTTCGGAGACGAAGGCACGACAGTAACCTTTTACTGTCGTCTCCTCGTTCCGTTTGGACATGAGACACTTCCGGTATGTACATTCTGGTGAGCCGGACACCCACCGTAGAAAATGTTATCGCCTCGAAAAAACGGGAATTTATAATACGGACAAACTCTAGCCTATTATTTCCAGATTCACAAACACACCAGGTAGAGTTCATTAACTCAAAAGCTACTTTAATATTTACACTTGTCAATACGACAAGACGTACGGAAAGGTTCATTACTCTGCTCTGACCCTGCAAACATGTGCCGTCCGTGGGTTATTTACGTATCTACCGCTATCTCCCCGTGAAAACCCAACATGTGGTTCGGAGCAGTTCGACACAGGATGACAGTCCCTAGCATACCCTCCTATGATTATCAAATAATATCATTACCATTCTCTGTCTGATCATTAGCATATACTTTGACTACCATCAATTAATTTTATTATTATCATTAATTTCAATTATAATCCGGTATTTGATTATTATCATTTGTCATCCGGGATGATTATATGCCAACCCTTGCCGACGTTTCAAACGAAGGTTAGTTCTTACTCCTAATTTATCCGCACAATATAATGATCAGCTTCCTCATAAATATTATTATTATTATTATTATTATTATTATTATTATTATTATTATTATTATTATTATTATGATATTCGTAACAATGAATCATCGCCCATTAAATATCTTAATTTCCGTTCATCATAATTATTATTCTCAAATTACTATTGCAAGTTCTTTATCTTCTGCTCCTTCAACTTTTCATTATTATTATTAGTTAAAAATCTCAAATCTTTCATTTCATCTCCCAACATCATTATTATGTCCAAAATATAAAAAAATTATTCTTCAAAAAAAATAGCTTAGTTTTTATTATTATTATTATTATTATTATTATTAAAAAACTTAAATTCGCCTGTTACACGGTAGTCCACTCTTAATATGTTTAACGCATAACCCCTTTTACAATTCCGATTTATCTTGGCACTAAGCACTCGATTTAAGACAAGATTCACTTGGAGTATGATTATTGTTATTATTATTATTAAAAATGGAAAGATGATATTTTAATATCCACTCTTTAGAATTTAGTCACATATGTTAAATCCCGTTATGAACCACTAAGATCTGCTTTATATCGGTCGGGACAACACGGTATTCGGGACCGTACCTTCAACTTCGTACTGCCGTTAATTTTATATGGGGACACCTGTCCTCCCAAGACACATCTCACAACCTATGGCACATCGCGGCTGGGCAAATACCTCCAATGCCGGCGATTGCTAAACTATTCCTTCAAATTTGAAGTCCATTTCCTTTCATCGGAACTCTTCAAACATTTAATTCATAAAATAATCCTCGGTGCGTGGATTCTACCACTAAGAACACCGGCATATGCATTTATATCATCTTAGGCCTTGAGATTCATCTATTTCATCATTACAAACAATACGGCTCAACTTATTTCACGCCGGATATTCGTCCCTCATGACTTCCAACTCTAAATATGGGCTCAAATCATTCTGGGCTTTTAACATATCGTGACCATTCTAATTCACGTGCCTATATCGCTTTTAAACAAAATTTTAATGGTTAAATTAAAGTCCAAAAACGTAAAATAAAAAATTTACGTAAAATCAAACTGATTACGCGAATGAAAGTCTTTAACGCTACATGTCATCTCCACTTTGATTATTATATCTGCACTGGCTAACTCACGAAGCACTGTCATTATTATTAATATACTTTAACTTCTACACGCCCAAATATTATTATTATTATTATTTTACTTTCCTTTGTCGACTCACAAACATGATTATTATTAGTATTTTAATGACCTTCCGTACGCAACACAAATCTTCCATACTCTGGCTCTTTCATAATCTGGCTGTCTAATAGAAATTATTCCTAATTAAAATACAAATGATCACCGCAGTGAATGAAATTCAAATAAATGGGTTAGCACAAAAAAAGAATTTAACACTTGAAATGAACTTAATTCAAAGTATTACAAACAGCATGCATTAATTGAAAGAAATATACCCCATATTTACATTATATACAACAAACAATTACTCAAATTAATTAATCTAACCCATTATTACGTTAATATAAATTAGTTCGTCCGTCTAACAAAAAAATAAAAATCATGGACTCGGGAAGCGGACCATGTTAAGTAACCATAATTAATTTACACTGAACCCCGTTTAGTCGCGATAACATCCCCTAAATATCAAAATTGTGTACTCATTCCTATGTAGAATTCCATTGTCTCGTAGCGGAGGAGATATAGGCTTTACGGCCCCATGGTGATTTACACGTCCATCATGTCGCACAATACAAATTTTACACAATAAAACACTTCTGGGTGACTACCCATGATTAATACCTTATTACACTAATTTACACAAGAATACTAATAACAAAAAAAAAACACTTATAGGTGCTCCTAGACCCCTGACACTCGCACAATATACTCTTCATATACGCCCGAAACACACGTCGTGACACATTACGACGAAATGTCGTTCATTTGAACCGGCGCGTATCGCGTCTTCAACCGGCACTTCCTAGTTTATTTTCAAGCCGTCTTGATCATCGCCTAGCTCCTATAATTCCCTGCTCGGATAGTTATTCACCGTCTATCTTGAGGTGTTTACTTCAGGCTCCGCACACTGCCTTCCAAAGGTACTATCGGCGTTCCGTTAGTTATTTATTATTTAAACACATGACATTCATTAATTTCAACATACAATTGTACTGATTATACACACTCGGTACTATGGATAATTTCACTGTTCGTATTCATTCTCCTAATAATTCACGTACTTTCAGCTCTAATTGACTTCGAATACGTCCCGAGGTACTGACTTACAGAGTCAACGTGTCAGAGTCTCAACTACTTCATTACGACTGACACGACTGGTGACCGATAACGACTGGTGACTGGTAAGAACTGAGTGATGTGAGGTTCGACCGGTCACAACTGGTGACTTCAAACGACTGAGTACCGGTAGGAACTGAGTGATGTGAGGTCCGCTTCTGGACTTTTATGGACGATCTGATTTCCCGCCGGGGTCATCCGCGGTCACTTCCTGGAGAGGGGGGTTGGTTTCCTAAATTGGCATATGCAGGTGGATTTGGATCTCTTGCTTTATCCTACTTAATACACTGGCGATACACATTCATGTGTCGTATTCTGAACTCCTATCGTTCGGTGATCATGGAAATATCACTTAATTTCTGTCCTCCACCTTTCGCGCTCTAACTCGGCGTCCCTGATGGCGTGCTCATCTCGACCAATGGCGAGATAGCGTGGGTCATTTCCACGAATTCATTACTTTAATTTATTACGATTACCATTATTCAACATGGGAACGATATCACAAAAATCCCCTCTATTCAATTATGTGGTTGGAATAATTTAATTATTGTTATCGGAGAAGCTAACTGGAGTTCACTCTGAGTTTTTCTTATGTTGGTTTATCTGCGGGCCTACGATACATTTTCTCATTGGTCAGGACCGCTTTGGTTAGTTTGAAATCTCTCCCTGTGAAACGTGGCCACACCAAATGCCTCGGGCGTGGACGAAACCCGTACGTCATATTCTCGGTATTGGCGATGCATCTTGCTCGGCCTTGGTCCGAAATATATACTCTTTCACTTCCTTGTAGTCATTATTCTGTTGTTGTGAGCTCTAGATTTAAATCCTCTTATCTTTTGACCAGGAAACCTTCTTCCCCTTAATGACAAGCTTACCGTGGCGCCGGACTGTCGCGATCATGTGGAAATTCTCCCGTCCACACAAAACTGACACTGTATTTATTTAATATTCCAATATATCTGTATTTCTCATATCAAAATCAAATCATGAAACTAGGGCCTATCTCATCAGGGTACAATACATAGAGACAGACAGATGGACAGACAGACAGAAATTACGGAAAATTAAAGAAGTGCATTTCCTTGTTACCGTGGACACGACCGATACAGAAATACCATTATTTTTAAATTCTGAGCAATGTACAGACAAAACTCTTTTTATATATTATATGTATAGACAACGGCAGATTAAATTACATTGTGTTGGCGATAATTTGCATTGCCAGTATTGCCATATATCGAAAAAAATTGATAAAATAAATTTCAGTCGGACCCACCGCGAGTAATTAAGGGTTGATTGACGGTCCTTCTGGAGTCGTCATAACCGGTTATGACTGTATATGCAGTATTATAGATTCAACATAGCAGGGACTCCGCCAATGCCGGCGCTTTATCCAAAAGCACTGAATAACAGGAAACATGATAGATCACAGCTACAAAATATTGGTCTGGACTCGACAAGTGGTCTGATTGGTCAGGTCGAGTTAGTGACAAGACCATAGGAACAAAGAAAGGGCAGTCAAATGAAAACCGAACACCCGCTACTGCGTGGCCATGGAAGGGTTTTATCGCCAGCACTATTTATTTATTATTTATTTATTTGTGTCTTTATTAAGTGGCGAAGTTAGGGCTCTTGGCCCTCTCTGTCATTTTGAATATAAATGTATCTCACTGGAGACGAGACGATCAATTGCAGATTTGTAGAAAGAGGTAGGTCGCTGACGGATCCACAACCACACCCTCTCATGCACTTTCTCGTCCGAATAAAATCGACGTCCACGAATGTCTTTCTTCCTCGTCGGTTTTCCCGGATAACGCCAATAATCCCCCCTATGGCATCAGGAGTAATGGCTGAATGGACCTGTCCTGGCCAGTGATGTGCACCCTTCTCGGTATCTCCTATGCGACTCGTGCACACTCGTCACTGACATACCGTGTTCGCCATACACAGCAGGCATGGGGCGATGAGTTTCGCGTACTCCTGCACCCTCAACCACCAGAAAACGAACGGCACTTCTTCGCTTGCCTCCTTTCCTACAGTTGAATGAACTAGACCAGTCCACGCACCAACAAAGACAACCCAACAACTGCGTGCACCTGTGCGTTGTCACTATGTAGTTCTCCTATCACAGCAATGGCAGTACCGATACGTAACAACAGTATCGCCACCTTTCACGCGGAATGTGTGTTATGGCGGGTGTTCGGTTTTCATTTGACTGCTTACATTTAAGGTTCATTTTCCTTTACACATAAAAAAAGAACACAACGAAAATGGGTCTGATTGACTGTATATCCATATGTGGCTGGGAGGCGTGACCAGTCAAACCTTCTAAGCGCCAACGTCCTTTGAAAGCCCCTTTGGTGTTCATCTGTAAAATACCAACTCCTTTCAAAAGGACGTTCAGTATTTATTTTTTATTATTAAAAGTAACAGTCATTTCCTTTCAGAATTTCCCAATATAGTTGGTTAAAGACTTACTATTTTTGCAATAGACAGCCTCGTTTATTTTTAAGGCCATTCTTTCAGTATAATAGTGCAATCAGCAGGCATATTTATTGGCGCGAATGTGCAACTTGTCCGCTCTGTATCTAGTTGCTCTCGATATTTTACTTGTTAATTTATTGCTGTGAAAATGATTATATATCCATTGTGTTTGAGAGGTCCTGGAAAATATTCTTGTAATGAATTTATTATTATTATTATTATTATTATTATTATTATTATTATTATTATTATTATTTTTATTATTATTATTATTATTATTTGTAGTATGTTGCTTAGAAAGCAATAAAGATATGTCTAATGTATATACTATTATGTAACCATTATTATTATTATTATTATTATTATTATTATTATTATTATTATTATTATTATTATTATTATTATTAGCGTACGGTACCATAGACAAAACAATACAAAGATTAAATATACAGTACATGAACAGTAAGCACAAAATATTATATACATAATTACAAGATTTACACATTATAACACTGAAAACAATCATGCAAGCAAGAGGGTTCAAAGAGTTAGATCTAAATTCTCTAGCCATTGTATGGCCTCAGCAGAAGCCACCACAAAGTCCTGGATGGATCCAACGAATGTCCTTCCAATGCATTCAGTGACAATATGGTTGATAATCTGCTTAACTGCACCACAGTCACAGGCTGGAGAAGATCTCGAACCCCATTTAAACATCATACTATCTCGGGTGGTTAGTACGAACTCTGTTGAGGGCTACCCATGTCTTGCGGGGCAAATCAAAGCCAGCTGGAAGATTCTTATAATTGAAGAATGTCTGTCATTGAGTCAGAGCTACGCTGTTCCACTCTTGTTGCCAATGAGTAAATATTTATGAAAATAATGGATAGGAAGAACATTGTCAGATACTTGGTATTAGAACTAGATCATCGATATGGTGATTAGTTGCAGGAAAGCTTAATCTATTCAAACAAGTGAAAGAATATGCATATTTGATTGTCTTTAGCATCTTAGCGACCTTTATATAAACCGAAGATATCACATACAAATTAAATGGAATATACAGAATGACCCAAAGGTCCGTTAACATTTGACGAGGCAATACTTCACGGAATACTGGAGGCAGAAGGGGTAATAAATACTCTGTTAATGTTACAATGCAAATTCAATGTTAATGTTATTGCAGTACCAACAATTGCCAAAATATGTAAATTTACCTCAAGAAACGGACTAAAAAGCTAACGCCAAACAAGAGGCATACAAAACATTGTAAATAAAAAACAGTACTATGTATTGGGATAGCGGGGATAACTATGCTGGGAGGGGTGGGGGGGTACGATGCGTGTCTCTCCTTGGGTTGCCCCCTGGTGGTCCGGCGACCTCTGCGCCAAAAACCAATATACAAACAACGTATGTACAAACATACAAATCCACAAGAAAATAAAATCTAAAATTCCACTCAAATCAAAGGCATGAGAGCTACCAGTTTAGATGACGGCTCGCCTGCCGAGGAACAGGCAGGAATGAAACAACTCCGTTCGTTCGAGAGGGCGTCAGATGCGCCTGCAATCGCGGTATGTCATACTTGGCCTCCCCAGTCTCCCACTCCAATCCGCGTGATCATTATTTGTGCAGTTACCTGAAGTCGCAAGTCTACCGCGATCATCCGACCTCATCAGGGATGCTAAAAGACAACATCCGACGGCAATTTCTTTGTAGGGGGTGCAGAGTGGGCCTACAGGTAGCGACGGCTGGTCCGTGGTCCGACAGCTCTGCACTCCGACCGGCCAACCGAGCAGAGGAGAATGGTTTTCCGTGGTTTTCCATTCTCCTATACTAAGGTGAATGCCGGGAGAGTTCCTAGTATAGGCCACGACCGCCAACTCTCTTACCTCCTCCGCACATCTCCTTAACCGTAACAAATTACCTGGCCTGAGAAACGGTGTCAATGTTTTGTCTCTTTGAAGCAATCATATCTTTCGTTCTAATTGAGGTACGCAGTTCATTTTGATCTAAAAACACTCAGTGGATCAAGTGCTTTCTTTTTAGGTAATAATTACTTAAATTGGTAGATTCTGAGAAAAGGTATGAGTACATTTGTTTCCATGACGAAAATCTTTGAAGTATTTTTTAACAGTTCGGCGCGTAGTGTTGTTCCAAGGAACGTTTAATTCAATTTCTTTGTGTGATGTATTTTCAAGTGTTTTGTTGAGATAATATTACCACAGCAGATCATGTGCTTTATTTCATTAACTCGAAACTTTGCAAATACATCTGTGAGGATAGTAATGAACAACACCATACTTTGTACATTGCGGGTGGAGCCAGCGGGAAACTGCTAGTATGTTTTATATTAATTGATTCATTTAAGTTATAGTGACAGTTAGTTGCAGACAAAAAGACCTCTGGTTCTACTTGTAATTAACTTTAAATAAATATATTTCTACTTGTATTTCTAATATTCTGTGAAGTATTTCCTCGTGAAATGTTAACGAACTTTTGGGACGTCCTGTACACAAATAATAAATATTTTCTATTTGTAGAGTTAAGGAAAACATCGTCTCTCAGTGCGTGTATTTCTTTTTGGAACAGGATGTCCTGCACGTGTGTGTTTATTGAAGATGTACGTCATAACGTTGCTAATTATTGAATTTGCTAATGAGGACAAAATGCCGCCTAAATAAGAGACGATTATTAAAGCAATCATATCATTAGTGGTGAGTCACAAGACCAGAAGTCAGAGGTCAGAATTAGTCTTTGAGAGCAGTAAGTGACCGTAGGAAGTAATAGTCAAATTTCCTTTTTACAGTCGACAATATTACGTTACACGGTAGGGGTTCCATCTGCATGTCTTGGCCTCCTTGAACCTTTGAGGGGTGACGAATAACAGAACAGTCAACGCCCTCTATAAGTTACAAGCCGCGAGTTTCTTTGAATAAACAAGGTGCAGACAGAAATGTAAACACAATTAGCCCGTGTGATAATACACAGTAAAAATATCGTTTAATTGAATGTGAACGAACCTAAAATCAAGTTTTACCGACTGTAGCAGTTCTCGTGTTATCCCTTGTGCTTTAATAGATCTGTTGAAAGGTAAACTAAGGTAAAGGTTAAAGGGAGAATCCCACCTTCAAATACTTATTTACCGAGCTCGATAGCTGCAGTCGCTTAAGTACGGCCAGTATCCAGTATTCGGGAGATAGTAGGTTCGAACCCCATTGTCGGCAGCCCTGAAAATGGTTTTCCGTGGTTTCCCATTTTCACACCAGGCAAATGCTGGGGCTGTACCTTAATTAAGGCCACGGCCGCTTCCTTCCCACTCCTAGCCCTTCCCTGTCCCACCGTCGCCATAAGACCTATCAGAGTCGGTGCGACGTAAAGCAACTAGCAAAAAAAATTATTTGCTTTGTATGGCTAGCCCGGCAGTTGAGGCATTTATGTTTCCTAAAATAAGCAGGCAAATAAGCACTTAACATTAAGGATATAAGTAGTAAAATAATTAAGATAGGCATTTATTACAAAAATGGGCACTAAAATAACAAAGATGCTCTAATGTAAGCTACGTAACACACATCTACATCACATTTTAGTATTTACTCTTACATCCCCTTTTGCGTGGGGATGACAGAATAAACGTCACCGGTATCCCCTGTCTGTTGTACGACGCGACTATAAGTGGGACCAGGACCTCTCAACTTGGGAGTGTGGGTTGGCGACTGCGGTTCTCCTAGCTGAGTCTGGCGGTGTTTCCACTTACTCGTGTCAGGTTCCTCGCTCTGTCTGATCTCCCTTAATCAACTTTTGTTGTTTTCCGACCCCGACGGTAGTAGATTTGCGAGGCCCAGGGAGTCACTTTCACGGTCTTCATGGTCCTTCGCTTTCCTTTGCTGATACCTCCATTTTTAAAGTATCGGACCTCTCCCATGTTCCTTCTGATTAGTGTTAATAGATGATGGTTACCAACTTGTTCTTCCTCTTAAAGCAATAATCACAACCAGCACTTAATTTTACGTAGAAAGAACGGTACCCTCTCGGCCATTTGGCTTGTGAGTTTCCAGTGGAGATTTGTGTAATATGAATATCGTTTGTATAAACGTTACTTTTTGTCTATTAAGTTAAAATGATTTTTCTTTATTATTATTATTTAGCGTAGGGCTTATACAGACGATATCACTAATATATACACATGTATTTACAAAATGAGAAACAAAGTACACAAGAACCTTGTTTATCCGGCCCTCATTAATCCGGATCTCCGGTTTATCCGGATCGAAAATAATAAAAAAAGGACAGGAATTGGAAGTAAGTCGGCCCGGTCTATCAAAGGTACCGTCCCGGCATTCGCCTGGAATTGAGAATGGGAAAC
The DNA here is from genome assembly GCF_040414725.1 of Anabrus simplex. Taxonomy (NCBI): domain Eukaryota; kingdom Metazoa; phylum Arthropoda; class Insecta; order Orthoptera; family Tettigoniidae; genus Anabrus; species Anabrus simplex. Next base: position 143,532,278 of record NC_090279.1, on the reverse strand, counting down.
CGTGGACTCTCCTGAGTTCCTTCACACATTTGCATGCATTCCCGGGTGCTCGGACGTAGATGTGAACGACATAAATGACTGGTTAAAAAAATTACTGTAATTCAGGGTACGGCATAATGACAGATGAATAAATTATTGCCTCTTGTTCCTCGGCAGGTAATGACGAGGGTGATGGTGAATTCGAAAATATAACCGGCGCTCCATCAGAAGAAACAATGACTCATGGAGAGGCAACAATGCAGCTGGACAAACTGATGGCCTATTTAGAATCCCAGACAGAAACCACACCGGCAGAACTGATTTTAGTAGAACGTCGTCGTGATCGTGCTGCGCGCAAACACTATACAAATGTAAAACAGGAAAATATCACATATTGTTTTAGTGCATAAGACAAAGACGTAAATGTAAGAAAAGTATTGTTGTTTTTTTTGTACAATTCAAAAAAGGTATTACTGTCCAACTTATGTTAATATATTATATAACTTACACTGTATTTGTTTTTTAGTTTTTCCGGATTAGTTCCGGTCTAACTTAATGCGGTTAAACGAGGTTCTTCTATTTCTGCTTCACAATTGAATATCTAGTCCAATCCAGCGTACAGCATCTGGAGTTACCAGCAGGAAGTCAGCTTCATTACTGCGATAGGCTCGATTCTTGCATTCCCTGATGATATGATGAATAGTCTGGTGTGGAACTCCGCAGTCACAGTCTGGATTAGGTAGCTTTCTCCACTTATGGAGAGCGGCTCTGCACTGGCCATGTCCTGTTCTGATTCTATTGAGGTCACTCCAGGTCTTGCGTGGTAGGTGGAATCCGCTTGGAAGTCTTGGACCTGAGGAGAAGGTATGCAGGCGCACATCTGTTGCTGCTTCCCAACGACATTTCCACTCATCAAGAGATTTAAAATCCTTAGTAACCATGTCAGTAGCATCACACACAGTTGGATTTTAGTATATTAAGATTGAAAAGTGGCAGGTCACTATGCAAGGGTAGACTAGTATTTCTGGAGAGCTTGTGAAATTCCTTCACAAGGACGTGGATCAGGTGGCATTATACCAGTTAGCAGTGGAAGCCAATGAATTGGAGCAGATGTGGTTGCACCACATATAATGCGCATTGTGGTATTAACTCGGGTGTCAACAAGCCTTGTACGAGGTTTGTCCGGAAAATACGTACAAAAGTTGAATAATAACTTTATTTGACAATTATTCAGGTATTACAATATGGTCTCCTTCAAAGTACTCTCCCTGAGACAAGATGCACTTCTGCCAACGCCGTTTCCACTGTTGATAACATTGTTGAAAGTCTTCAGTTGTGATGCTGTTCAGTTGCCGTGTCGTTTCTCCCTTGATGGCTTCCACATCACCCAAGTGCCGCCCCCGAAGCACCATTTTGCATTTCGGGAACAGGAAGAAGTCACAAGGGGCTAAATCGGGTGAATAAGGCGGGTGGTCTGTCACGGTGATTGAGCTTCGGGCCAAAAACTCACGCACAACGAGCGACGTGTGAGCGGGCGCATTGTCGTGATGAAGGATCCACCTGCCCCCTTGTGCCAAATCCGGTCGAACTCGGGCCACATGAGCTCTGAGACTTGATGTTGATGCGCTGTTCCTCAATCAGAGAGAGCTCCATACCGACGGCAGGTGAAAACGGGTAACTTTCAACAAGCAGCCGCACACTGCTACTGACACGCAGAGCTCTCCGACTCGAACTGAGCGTTGAGAAGATTGGCGACAACAGCGGTGCCACCTGGCGGCGCCTCCACGATACGTGATACGTCACCCCGACGGATTTATACGTATTTTCCGGAAAAAACCTCGTATGATGACTGTTCGACCAAACAGGTGCACAATACTCAGCACTTGAATACACCAAACCCAAGGCTGAAGATCGCAAGGTGGTTGCTGAAGATCTCCAGGTAGTTCCACATAGGTAGAGTTGCTCACGTCCATAGGTTTAACCTCTTTAACGTGCCTTCTGGGTGATGCTATCTGAGCAACAGTGAAAACAGGCAGCGACACTTTCCATTAGGATCTCCTGGCAATGATATATCGACGAAATAATAGAAACAGTTCTTCTCAGAACTCATTAACGAGAAACATTGGTCCAACTATTAGACTCTTTATTATTAATACAGTACGTTGAAATTGTATATTTTTCCTTTTCATTGATTAATTTTAATACTTAAATAACAGCAGAAGATATCCACAACAACTTTAAAAAAAGGTATTAAGATATCAAATAGGCTACGGAAGCTAAAATAGGGAAAAAAGGCAAGACTGGTCCTACCGTTCACAAACGTACAGAAACATCTTTATTTCTATGTAACAACTAACTTCCGGGCTCCAGTAATCAGCTTATTCTAGCTTAAAGTCTAGTTAAATGACTAAAAATGTACATGTTTCGTTCCTTTAATCTGGGACATCTTCAGGTGAAAACGCGTATTAAGATACAAAAATTGGCACATATGAAATGAAAATGAAATGGCGTATGGGTTTTAGTGCTGAGATTGTCCGAGGACATGTACTGCTCGCCAGGTGCATGTCTTGTGATTCGACGTTCGTAGGCTACCTGCGCGACGTAATGAGGATGAAATGATGATGAAGACAACACATACACCCAGACCGCGTGTCAGAGAAATTAACCAATGATGGTTAAAATTCTCGACCCTGTCGGAAATCGAAGCCAGAACCCCGGCGCAAAAAGGTCAGCACGCTAACCATTTAGCCATAGAGCCGGATACATATGAAATATAAAACACTCATGATGATGATGATGATAATGATGATGATGATATAAAATGTGCCTTCGTGTTCCTTCAATGTTCAAATTTGTAATAAAATCTGTGTTTAAGGGATTCTAGTAAGTGATCTTCTCTCTTCAAAATACAGCGGAAGTTGCTATAGCTTTTTACTACGTACTTCAAATAACTTGTGGATGGCGATACATTTAAATTTAGAACACGATGACCGCGGAAAACTCCAACACTTTCATTATCACTCGGATTATTCTCATCACTACTTTCACCTAATATGCATTTGAGAGCTGCATTAGATAAATACAGACCACGCGAGGACGCCTCCATATAGTTTATAACGATCGACGTTGATGAAACAAATTCTTTTTACGCCAAAACAATGCCACATTACAGTGGAAGGTACTCCTCTGCATAGAATGACACCCTGTGCTGCGAGCCGTGCTAAAAGTTCACGTTGACAACAAACAGATGGCACACACATGTACACTGACTGACAGTGACAATGCAACACCAAGGAGGAGTGGTTCGAAAGGGATGAAAGTTAGGGAAAAAACAGAGACGGCACGGACGAATAATTGATGTTTATTTCAAACCGATATGCAGGTTACACAATGCGTACGGCATCGACTCAGTAGGATGTAGGACCACCGCGAGCGGCGATGCACGCAGAAACACGTCCAGGTACAGAGTCAATAAGAGTGCGGATGGTGTCCTGAGGGATGGTTCTCCATTCTCTGTCAACCATTTGCCACAGTTGGTCGTCCGTACGAGGCTGGGGCAGAGTTTGCAAACGGCGTCCAATGAGATCCCACACGTGTTCGATTGGTGAGAGATCCGGAGTACGCTGGCCACGGAAGCATCTGTACACCTCGTAGAGCCTGTTGGGAGATGCGAGCAGTGTGTGGGCGGGCATTATCCTGCTGAAACAGAGCATTGGGCAGCCCCTGAAGGTACGGGAGTGCCACCGGCCGCAGCACATGCTGCACGTAGCGGTGGGCATTTAACGTGCCTTGAATACGCACTAGAGGTGACGTGGAATCATACGCAATAGCGCCCCAAACCATGATGCCGCGTTGTCTAGCGGTAGGGCGCTCCACAGTTACTGCCGGATTTGACCTTTCTCCACGCCGACGCCACACTCGTCTGCGGTGACTATCACTGACAGAACAGAAGCGTGACTCATCGGAGAACACGACGTTCCGCCATTCCCTCATCCAAGTCGCTCTAGCCCGGCACCATGCCAGGCGTGCACGTCTATGCTGTGGAGTCAATGGTAGTCTTCTGAGCGGACGCCGGGAGTGCAGGCCTCCTTCAACCAATCGACGGGAAATTGTTCTGGTCGATATTGGAACAGCCAGGGTGTCTTGCACATGCTGAAGAATGGCGGTTGACGTGGCGTGCGGGGCTGCCACCGCTTGGCGGCGGATGCGCCGATCCTCGCGTGCTGACGTCACTCGGGCTGCGCCTGGACCCCTCGCACGTGCCACATGTCCCTGCGCCAACCATCTTCGCCACAGGCGCTGCACCGTGGACACATCCCTATGGGTATCGGCTGCGATTTGACGAAGCGACCAACCTGCCCTTCTCAGCCCGATCACCATACCCCTCGTAAAGTCGTCTGTCTGCTGGAAATGCCTCCGTTGACGGCGGCCTGGCATTATTAGCTAAACACGTGTCCTGTGGCACACGACAACACGTTCTACAATGACTGTCGGCTGAGAAATCACGGTACGAAGTGGGCCATTCGCCAACGCCGTGTCCCATTTATCGTTCGCTACATGCGCAGCACAGCGGCGCATTTCACATCATGAGCATACCTCAGTGACGTCAGTCTACCCTGCAATTGGCATAAAGTTCTGACCACTCTTTCTTGGTGTTGCATTTGCTCTGTCAGTCAGTGTATATCTAAACATCGCTAGCCTAGTCCGTACAGGTACACGTCAAACCGCTCCTGGCTTACGTTTTGCAGGTCCGTACACGTATACGTCGAACCAGCTTGAGGAGTTAAACATAGAGGAGCCGGCTGGAAACTCCCAAATACAATAGTAACAGCCTACCGCTCTTTTTCTTCTTTCCTACCGTTTTGCCAGTTATCTGGGGACATCATTAATGTGGATTGAGCCTACTTTTATGTCCAGATGCCCTACCTGACACCAATCCTATGTGGAGGGATCTATTCAGTATTGCGTGTTTCTATGGTAGTTGGTGGTGTGTTGTGTTTAGAACAAGATGTGAGTTAAGGCGATCAAATGCCGAAGTCCCCGAGCTAGACGAATTAATCAAACGTCGTTAAAACCTCTGATCTAACTCGGAATCGAAACTCGAACAGAAAGTCACTACGGTAACTGTATAAATCCGTCCGCCTCTGTCTTGTAGTGGTTATTGCAATTAGCTGCTATCCCTAGAGGCCCGGGTTCGATTTCCGGCTCTGGAACGAATTTTGAAACGTGGTACGAGGACTGGAACGGGGTCCACTCAGCCTCGGGAGCTCAACTCGGTAGAGGAGGTTTCGATTACCACCTCAGCCATCCTCAATGTGGTTTTCCGTATTTTATCACTTTTCCTCCAGGTAAATACCGGAATGGTGCCTAATTTAAGGTCAAGGCCCCTTCCTTCCAATCTTCTCATACTCCCACAAGACCCCTGTTCAGCATAGCAGGTGAGACCACCTGGACTAGGTACTGGTTCTCCTGCACAGTTTTATCACCCCGTCTGAAAGTCTCACAATTCAGGACACTGCCCTTAAGGATGTAGAGGTAGGATCCCTCCCTGAGCCCGAGGATAAACCAACCCTGGAGGGTAAAATGATTAAGAAAGAACTGTAAAAACCCACAGCCTCTTTTTCAGCCATTCAACCTGGTCAGGAATGTCTGAGTGAAGCCTCCATCTAGCGGCAAGGATAGAACATTGTGCCGGCTGCCAAAGCCTGTCGCACTCCTCTGGGGCGATGATTAATGACTGACGAAATGATATTAGAGAGTGTTGCTGGAATGAAAGGTGACAAGGAAAACCTGAGTACCCAGAGAAAAACCTCCCCCGCCTTCGCTTCTTTCAGCACAAATCTGATATGGAGTGTCCGGAATTTGAACCACGGAACCCAGCGGTGAGCACCTGAGCCTGTATTATTTATTCTTCTAGGTCACAGACTTTGAACGCTACTCAGTCAGTCAATGGTGCTCCTTCCTCTGGAGTAAGATTCTTTTAAATTAGGAGTGTAGAGAGGTCGCGGAGCGCGCTCCATGAGAACAAGATGGTATCTTGTTGTGTCACACGGCCTGGACCCTCTGTTCCCAGGACCTCGCACGTCTCATCCACCTGTCAGCCCCAGCCTGCATTCTTCGTGGCGGTTCGGTTCCTCACTCTGCTAACATTACCTCTTGTCACAATAATAATAATAATAATAATAATAATAATAATAATAATAATAATAATAATAATAATAATAATAATAATAATAATAATAATAATAATACATCCCTTACATCAGCTAGCCACAAAGGAGCCGGGAATTGGTCAGAGGAGCGCAGGAAAAAATTCAGCGAGAAAATGAAGGAATACTGGGCCAACAGGAAGGCTCAAAAGACCACTAATCCAGTACGCTAAAAGGGTAAGACGACGACAAAAACACAGCTAGAACACAAGCACCGGGGTCCACAGATGGCCTAAACGCAAAGAAATTTTTTTTTCGTGATTTCGTGTGACTATTTCTAGCCGAGTACAGCCCTTGTAAGGCAGACCCTCCGATTATTATTATTATTATTATTGTTATTATTATTATTATTATTATTATTATTATTATTATTATTATTATTATTATTATTATTATTATTATTAGCGTATGGTAACGTACACAAAACAATACAAAGATTAAATATAAATGAACAGTAAGCACAAACCATTATATACATAATTATAAGATATACACATAACATTGAAAACAATCATGCAAGCAAAAGGGTTCAAAGATTTAGATCTAAATTCTCTAGCCATTGTATGGCCTCAGCAGAAGCCACCACAAAGTCCTGGCTAGATCCAGCGAATGCCCTTCCAATGCATTCGGTGACGATATGGTAGATAGTCTGCTTAACTGCACCACAGTCACAGGCTGGGGAAGATCTCATACCCCATTTAAACACCATTGAACCACATCTCCCGTGGTTAGTACGGACTCTGTTGAGACCCTCCGATGAGGGTGGGCGGCATCTGCCATATGTAGGTAACTGAGTGTTATTGTAGTGGAGGATAGTGTTATGTGTGGTGTGTGAGTTGCAGGGATGTTGGGGACAGCACAAACACCCAGCCCCCGGGCCATTAGAATTAACCAATGAAGGTTAAAGGTTAAAAGGTTAAAGGTTAAAATTCCCGACCCGGCCGGGAATCAAACCTGGGACCCTCTGAACCGAAGGCCAGTACGCTGACCATTCAGCCAACGAGTCGGACATAATAATAATAATAATAATAATAATAATAATAATAATAATAATAATAATAATAAACCGGGCGAGTTGGCCGTGCGGTTAAGGGCACGCAGCTGTGAGCTTGCATCCGGGAGAAAGTGGTTTCGAATCCCACTGTCGGCAGCTCTGAAGATGGTTTTCCGTGGTTTCCCATTTTCATACCAGGCAAATGCTGGGGCTGTACCTTAATTAAGGCCACGGCCGCTTCCCTCCCACTCCTAGGCCTTTCCTATCCCATCGTCGCCATAAGACCTATTTGTGTCGGTGCGGCGTGAAGCTAATTCTAAAAGAAGAATAATCATCAAAGTCAACTGCTTGGCGTTTGTTGACAATTTTGCGATACTTTTAGAGAACTTAGAGGAAGAGGCCATAAGAGATCAACCCCCCCAGAAAAGATCGCTATCAAGACGGGACTTAGGATCTCGAAAGAGAAGACCAAGTTCATGATGAATGAAAAATATGGACCGCAATTCCTTGAAACAGAGATTGGGCGGATTCAGAGTATTAGAGAAAGTTTAAATGCCTCGGTGAAATCATACAAGAGAACGGACTAGAGAAAGCTGCTGTAGGCGATCATATCTCAAAAACAGAGAGATAATAATAATAATAATAATAATAATAATAATAATAATAATAATAATAATAATAATAATAATGTTATTTGCTTTACGTCTCACTAAGTACTTTTTAAGGTTTTCGGAGACGCCGAGGTGCCGGAATTTAGTCTCGCAGGAGTTCTTTTACGTGCCAGTAAAACTACCGACACGAGGCTGACGTATTTGAGCACCTTCAAATACTACCGGGTGAGCCAGGATCGAACCTGCCAAGTTGGGGTCAGAAGGCCAGGGCCTCAACCGTCTGAGCCACTCAGCCGGCTACGAGCTAACTAAAAACATCTATGACAAGAATAGCGTCTCATGGAATGACAAAATAAGGCATTACAACACTGTTATAAAAACAGAATGCCTGTATACCAGCGAATGCCTCTCGATGAATTACAAGTTGGAGAAGCTGGAGATCTTAGAAGGAAGAATATTACGGAAAAATTTGGGCCCAATCCAGACGGAAACCTGTTGGGAACTTTGGAATAACAATAAAGTCTACAAAAATGTGGAGAAAATTTCAGAGACCATGAAAGAGGGGAGGTTATCATTTCTCGGACATTTGTACAGAATGGACAAAAACAGACTAAGACCAAAAAGCTATTCGACTACCTGTGGAACAAGAAGACAACGAGGGCATGGATTAAGGAAGTTCGTAAGGATCTAGAGAAGTCCAACATCCAGGAAGTTCAAATGTTGGACAAGAAAACATTTCGGACCATGATTCAAAATTTGGAACGGTTTCAAGCTGTAAGAACTGCAAAGACGGGAAGAGCCTGGACGGATGAACAGAAGAAACAGCCTAGCGCCCATGTGGAGTAATGGGGGAAGAAGAAAATTCAGGCAAAGAAAAAATGTAATTGTAGCGTGATCTTAAAGGGATCAATTCGCAAAAAAATATTAAAAAATGAAAAATAAATAATAATAATAATAATCATCATCATTAATGAAAATACTTGGCCCAATCAAAGACAAAGATGTACATAGATGTTAGCATAACTATGAGCTGTATACTCATGTCCACGAGATCTGTGTTATCATACGGAGAGGGAGAATTGTATTCTGTGGCTCCTTGCTAAGGAAACCCACACGATTATCGAACCAGATCTTTACCTCTTTTAAAGGTAACAAGACCAAGGCAACTTCAATCTTTTTTTTTTTTTTTTTTTGCTAGTTGCTTAACGTCGCACCGACACAGATAGGTCTTATGGCGACGATGGGACAGGGAAGGGCTAGGAGTGGGAAGGAAGCGCCGTGGCCTTACTTAATGTACAGCCCCAGCATTTGCCTGGTGTGAAAATGGGAAACCATTTTCAGGGCTGCCGACAGTGGGGTTCGAACCTACTATCTCCTGAATACTGGATACTGGCCGCACTTAAGCGACTGCAGCTATCGACCTCGGTTAACTTCAATCAAGGAGGTGGAGAGGGGCCTACAGGAGAAGGAATTACTTACGAATATATAAAAGACAGTAACCCACTCAGGAGGAAACTGAAAGACCACTAGGGTTTTCAAGAAAGGTCCAAGTTGAAGACGGTGAATACGTGGATGGTGGAAAGAAAAGAGCAACACCGGTAACAAATGAAGGAGCACTGGGGAAAGATCAAAGCCCAGAAAAGAGAGCTGAAATAACGTGGTCCTTAGCAGGCCGATACGGGCAAAAAATAATAATAATCATCATTATATTAGGTCCAAAGAAAACAACAGAACAAGATAGATTAAGGAGTAATAAGGAAATCAGTTATAGCAGAACACAGAAAATATAACCGAAACCTGGACCTTTCTTGAAAACCCTGGTGGTCTTTTAGTTTCCTCCTGAGTGGGTTACGTTCTTGTATATCTTCATAAGTAATTCCATCTCTTGTAGGTCCATTTCCCTCTCCTTGATCGAAGTTGGCTTTGTCTTGTTTTTTTTTTTTTTGCTATTTGTTTTACATCTCACCGACACAGATAGGTCTTATGGCGACGATGGGACAGGGAAGGGCTAGGAGTGGGAAGGAAGCGGCCGTGGCCTTAATTAAGGTACAGCCCCAGCATTTTCCTGGTGTGAAAGTGGGAAACCACGGAAAACCATTTTCAGGGCTGCCGACAGTGGGGTTCGAACCTACTATCTCCCGAATACTGGATACTGGCCGCACTTAAGCGACTGCAGCTATCGAGCTCGGTCTTGTTATCTTTAAAAGAGGTAAAGATCTGCTTCGATAATCGTGTGGGTTTCCTTAGCAAGGAGCCAGAGAATACAATTCTCCCTCTCCACATATCTATAGAGTGGATGATAACAGATTGAAAATCAAATATTCAAATACCTCCTGGAGAGAAAGTCAACGACGAGTTGAATACAGGAGGTCAAGAAAGATTTAGAAAGAAAAAAATAGGAGAAGAGAAACTATAGAACGAGAGATTTATAAAAAGGAGGGTTTTAAGAATGGAAGGATTACACGGAAAAGTGAAAAGGAAACCCGGTCCAAAGTGGTCAGATGAGAGAAAAATGAAGCATAGTGCAATGATGAAGGAATACCGCAAAGAACGCAAGAGGAAACAAGTAAGGATGAATGGAAATTGACATCTGGCTCTTAGCAGGCCTCATTGTAAATAATAATAATGATAAAAATAAAAAACTCTGCATAATCAAATTGTAATTAGACCTGAAGCATTATATGCAGCAGAACACAGAGCTTGCTAGGAAAAAATGGCAATTAAGGAAAGGAGGATTATCCGAAAAAATTTTGGTCCCAACCTCAAACATGGTGTTTACAGACTTCGGAGCATCTTAGAAATACACACCCACACTGAAAAAATATCAAGCGTAATCCGGAAAAGAAGGATACAATTTTACCCTCTCCTCTTCAGATTGCCAGCTGAAAGAATCTGTAAACGTTTTCTATCCTACTTCATTCCTTCTTTGTTGGTGGAGGTCAATGAGGATCCTTTAAAGCATGGAATTACAGAAACAGACAGTCAACTCCGAGCATCACTCAAACACAAACTTAGACAGGTTCATCAAGAAGAAGTCCAATAACGATAATTGATGATGTTGTTTTAAGGGGCCTACATCGAAGGTCATCCGCCCCAATAACAATAATTAGTCTACAAGAAAATTGCAAGACATAACCTTTGTGGCTTAAGGAGGTACACAAGGACTTGGAAGAAGTGGGGATCCAGAAGAGAGATGTACAGGAAAGAACAACCTTTATGGCTTAAGGAGGTTCACAAGGACTTGGAAGAAGTGGAGATCCAAGAGGGAGATGTACAGGGAAGAACAACCTTTATGGCTTAAAGAGGTTCGCAAGGACTTGCAAGAAGTGGAGATCCAGGAGGAAGATGTACAGGGAAGAACAACCTTTATGGCTTAAAGAGGTTCACAAGGACTTGTAAGAAGTGGAGATCCAGGAGGGAGATATACAGGAAAGAACAGCCTTTATGGCTTAACGAAATTCCCAAGGACTTGGAAGAAGTGGGGATCCAGGAAGGAGATGTACAGGAAAGAACAACCTTTATGGCTTAAGGAGGTACACAAGGACTTGGAAGAAGTGGAGATCCAGGAGGGAGATGTACAGGGAAGAACAACCTTTATGGCTTAAAGAGGAGTAGTATAATGGGAGAGTTCGGCCGCCTCCGCCTCCTCCTCCGCCGCCGCCTCCGCCTCCGCCGCCGCCCGCGGGAAATTTGAATTTTGGCGGGAAATTTGAATTTTGGCGCGAGATTTGAATTTGTAAACAAAGCCACGTGCTTTTTGACAGCTGTCATCGACAACAACGCATCGCTAACCTCACTGCTGCCATCTTGACGGGCCTAAACCTCACTAGTGCCAACTTAACCTAACTAGCGCGAGGTAAACAAAGCCACGTGTTTTTTGACAGCCACGTGCTTTTTGACAGACAACAACGCATCGCTAACCTCAGTACTGCCATCTTGACGGACCTAAACCTCAGTAGTGCCAACTTAACCTCACTAGCATGAGGTAAACAAAGCCACGTGCTTTTTGACAGCCACGTGCTTTTCAACAGATTTGTAAACAAAGCCACGTGCTTTTTGACAGACAACAACGCATCGCTAACCTCAGTACTGCCATCTTGACGGGCCTAAACCTTAGTGATACCAACTTAACCTCACTAGCATGAGGTAAACAAAGCCACGTGTTTTTTGACAGCCACGTGCCTTTTTGACAGCTGTCATCCGCCATCTTTAATCCAGAGAGCACCGTGCTGCCCTCTTTATCGTAGTAGATGTAAATTCATCACCTGTCATCGGCAGTGCCGCCATCTTGACGGGTCTAAACCTTAGTGCTACCAACTTAACCTCACTAGCGCGAGATAAACAAATCCACGTGCAGCTGTCATCCACCATCTTTGAGCATCGTGCTGCCCTCTTTAGCTACTTACCTTTGAAATGTGGTACGTCACAGCTGTCATCCGCCATCTTGCATCCGAAACCTCAGTGCTGCACTCTATGTGGTGACGGCAAATTCCACGTTCTCTTGTTTGGAAACAAAGCCACGTGCAGCTGTCATCCGCCATCTTTAATCACCGTGCTGCCCTCTTTAGCTACTTACCTTTGACAGTTGTCATCCGCCATCTTGCATCGCAAACCTCAGTGCTGCGCTCTATGTAGTGGCGGCAAATTCTACGTGCTCTTGTTTGGAAACAAATTCACGTGCTATTTTTCTGACAGCTGTCATCCGCCATCTTTAATCCATAGAGCACCGTGCTGCCCTCTTTAGCTACTTACCTTTGAAATATGGTACGTCACAGCTGTCATCCGCCATCTTTAATCCAGAGAGAACAGTGCTGCAATCTATGTGGTGGCGGCAAATTCCACGTGCTTTACAAATCAACATGCTTTTTTGACAGCTGTCTACCGCCATCTTTAATCACCGTGCTGCCATCTATGTGGTGGCGGTAAATTCCACATGCTTTACAAACTTATATGCTTTTCTGACAGCTGTCATCCGCCATCTTTAATCTAGAGAGAACAGTGCTGCCCTCTATGTGGTGGCGGTAAATTCCACGTGCTCTTGTTTGGTAAACATAGCCACGTGCTTTTTTGACAGCTGTCATCCGCCATCTTTAATCAACAGAGCACCGTGCTGCGGGCAATTTCATCACCTATCACCCGCCTTTTTGACAGCCGTCATCCACCATCTTTAATCAACAGAGCACAGTGCTGCACTCTATGTGGTGGCGGCAATTTGAAAAAATCTATGTGCTCTTGTTGGGAAACAAAGCCACGTGCTTTTTTGACAGCTGTCATCCGTCATCTTTAACCAACAGAGCACTATGCTGCAGGCAATTTCGTCAGCTGTCATCCGCCATCTTTAATCCAGAGAGAACAGTGCTGCACTCTATGTGGTGGCGGTAAATTCTATGCGCTTTACAAACCTATGCGCTTTTCTGACAGCTGTCATCCGCCATCTTTGAGAACAGCGCCGCCCTCTATGTGGTGACGGCAAATTCCACGTGCTCTACAAAGCCATGTGCAGCTGTCATCCGCCATCTTTAATCACCGTGCTGCCGGGTGACGGCAAATTCCACGTGCTCTTGTTTTTAGAAACAAAGCCATGTGCTTTTTTGACAGCTGTCATCCGCCATCTTGCATCACAAACCTCGGTGCTACACTCTATGTGGTGGCGGCAAATTCTACGTGCTCTTGTTTGGAAACAAAGCTTTTAATCCAGAGAGAACAGTGCTGCCCCGGTGACGAGAACAGTGCTGCAATCTTTAGTTTGAAATGTGGTGACAGCAAATTCTACGTGCTCTTGTTTGGAAACAAAGCCATGTGCTTTTTTTGACAGCTGTCATCCGCCATCTTTAATCAACAGAGCACCATGCTGCTATCATGCGGGTAATTTCGTCATCTTTAATCCGCAGAACACCGTGCTGCCTTCTTTATGGCTACTACCTTAAGCACGTAGTAGCGGGCAATTTGAAAAGTTCTGTTAGCTATCATCCGCCATCTTTGAGCACCGTGCTACCCTCTTTAGCTAGATACCTTTGAAATGTGGTGGTGAAAAATTTTACGCGCTCTTGTTTGGAAACAAACTCACGTGCTTTTTTGACAGCCATCATCCGCCATCTTTAAGCAACAGAGTACAGTGCTGCCCTCTTTGTTGTGGCGGTAAATTCCACGTGCTCTTGTTTGGAAGCAAAGCCATGTGCTTTTTGACAGGTGTCATCTGCCATCTTTAACCAACAGAGCACTATGCTGCTATCATGCAGGCAATTTCGTTAGCTGTCATCTGCCATCTTTTAATGAACAGAGCACCGTGCTGCCCTATGCGGGGCAATTTCGTCGGCTGTTATCCGCTCGCATACCCGCAGTGACACATGTTTAGACTTGAACACACACATACTACTGTTCAAAACTTATTACAACTTGAACTGCATACTAGTGTTCGATGTTGCAGAACACAGCATTGCGAGACTAGAATCAAGCACTGTTTAGAAAAACAAAAAATTCTCTTCTCAACATACTTACTGAGCTGCTCTTCCTGCTCAGTGAAGGTACATCTCTATCGAACGTGCATTGCAAAAGCAAGATTGTAAAACATAACAAGACTAGAATCGAACACTGCACTTGATGTTAACTTCAACATGTGATTAGAACATTAAATCAGGTTCAAACATAGCAGGACTAGAATCGAACTCTTCCTACTCTTTCAAGGTACACCTCTATCGAACATGCATTGCAAAAAACAAGATTGTAAAACATAACAAGATTAGAATCAAACACTGCACTCGATGTTGTTAACTTCAACATGTGATTAGAATATGAAATGAGATTAAAACTTAGCAAGACTAGAATCGAACATTGCACTCGATGTTGTTAACCTTAACATGTAGTCAGAACATTAATTGATGTGCTCAAAACACTAGATAAGTGATCAAGACTAGAATCGAACACTGCACTCGATGTCGTTAACCTTAACATGTGATCAGAACATTAATTGATGTGTATAACTTCCTTTACCTTTACTTACTCTGTCAAGGTACATCTTTATCGAACATGCATCGCAAAGCGAGAGTGTGCAAGTTTAGACTTGAATACATACCACTGTTCAAAAAACATATATACACATACTATAGTGCGATGTTGTAGTACACTATATTACAAGACTAGAATCAAGCATAGTTTAGGAAAAAAATCTCTTCTCAACATACTTACTGTGCTAGACGATAACATACTTACGAATTTAATCAACATCTTCTTTCTTGCTCTTATTCTTCTTCGAGAGGAAGGAGTAGGAGGAGAAGGTAATACCTAATCTAAAATAAAAGAATATGCCAATTCTACAGTATTTATTCACATCTTGTATGTACTAGTTTTATCATGAATGATTTTACTTGTAGTGATGTTTGCATACTTTTGCTTTCTCGATGTAATTCTTGTATGTACATGCTTTTACGCATCAGTAAAACTAATAACACAAGATTTGTTCTCTATGCCGTGATATATAATGAAAATAGAACGTTGATTTAGTTCTTCTCTTTCTAAATCAGTTAGCACGCTAAATCTATTAGGTAAAAAAACTTGAAAGTCTTCGCAGACACATAAAATCCTTTCTCCAAATTTCGTTTTTAATCTTCGTAGTGAAATTACTTTAAATTGCTCATTTAGCGGTAGACTTGTTAACGGCTTGGTAGTTGGAGTTGAAATATGACCTAGCTGGTTAATCTTCTCCATGGTTTTTCTAAAAAGAATAAATATATAAATGTAGCGTTAGCACTTGCATCACACATAGTAATAATAGGATATAAAAGGGTAAGTGTGCTAGCCTAGAGTTACGATGTTCGGAAGAAAGCAAGTTTCAACCTATAGAGGTCAGACATGGCTGTGAGTTTGACATTATAAGATTAACCTCTTCTACAGCATGAAAGATTGAAGAGAATAACTATTTATCTATAGACTAAAGTTGCTATGTTCGGAAGAAAGCAAGTTTCAACCTATAGAGGTCAGACATGGCTGTGAGTTTGAAATTATAAGATTAACCTCTTCTACAGCATGAAAGATTGAAGAGAATAACTATTTATCTATAGACTAAAGTTGCTATGTTCGGAAGAAACCAAGTTTGAACCTGTACAGGTCAGACATTGCTGTGAGTTTGAAATTATAAGATTAACCTCATCTACAGCATGAAAGATTGAAAGAGAACAACTATTTATCAATAGACTAAAGTTGCTATGTTCGGAAGAAACCAAGTTTGAACCTGTACAGGTTAGACATTGCTGTGAGTTTGAAACTATAAGATTAACCTCTTCTACAGCATGAAAGATTGAAGAGAACAACTATTTATCATTAGACTAATGTTACGACGTTCAGGAGAAACCAAGTTTCAACCTATAGAGATTAGACATTGCTGTAAGATTGAAATTATAAGATTAACCTCTTCTATGGCATGCAGATTAAAGAAAATAACTATTTATCAATAGACTAAAGTTACGGTGTTCAGAAGAAACCAAGTTCCAACCTATAGAGGTTAGACATTGCTGTAAGTTTGAAATTATAAGATTAACCTCTTCTATGGCGTGAGGATTGAAGAGAATAACTATTTACCAATAGACTAAAGTTACGATGTTCAGAAGAAACCAAGTTTGAACCTGTACAGGTCAGACATTGCTGTGAGTTTGAAATTATAAGATTAACCTCATCTACAGCATGAAAGATTGAAAGAGAACAACTATTTATCAATAGACTAAAGTTGCTATGTTCGGAAGAAACCAAGTTTGAACCTGTACAGGTTAGACATTGCTGTGAGTTTGAAACTATAAGATTAACCTCTTCTACAGCATGAAAGATTGAAGAGAACAACTATTTATCATAAGACTAATGTTACGACGTTCAGGAGAAACCAAGTTTCAACCTATAGAGATTAGACATTGCTGTAAGATTGAAATTATAAGATTAACCTCTTCTATGGCATGAGGATTGAAGAGAATAACTATTTACCAATAGACTAAAGTTACGATGTTCGGAAGAAACCAAGTTTCAACCTGTACAGGTCAGACATTGCTGTAAGTTTGAAATTATAAGATTAACCTCTTCTATGGCATGAGGATTGAAGAGAATAACTATTTACCAATAGACTAAAGTTACGATGTTCAGAAGAAACCAAGTTTGAACCTGTACAGGTCAGACATTGCTGTGAGTTTGAAATTATAAGATTATCCTCTTCTATGGCATGCAGATGAAAGAAAATAACTATTTATCAATAGACTAAAGTTACGGTGTTCGGAAGAAACCAAGTTCCAACCTATAGAGGTTAGACATTGCTGTAAGTTTGAAATTATAAGATTAACCTCTTCTATGGCATGAGGATTGAAGAGAATAACTATTTACCAATAGACTAAAGTTACGATGTTCAGAAGAAACCAAGTTTGAACCTGTACAGGTTAGACATTGCTGTGAGTTTGAAATTATAAGATTATCCCCTTCTATGGCATGCAGATTAAAGAAAATAACTATTCTATCAATAGACTAAAGTTACGGTGTTCGGAAGAAACCAAGTTCTAACCTATAGAGGTTAGACATTGCTGTAAGTTTGAAATTATAAGATTAACCTCTTCTATGGCATGAGGATTGAAGAGAATAACTATTTACCAATAGACTAAACTTACGATGTTCAGAAGAAACCAAGTTTGAATCTGTACAGGTCAGACATTGCTGTGAGTTTGAAATTATAAGATTATCCCCTTCTATGGCATGCAGATTAAAGAAAATAACTATTCTATCAATAGACTAAAGTTACGGTGTTCGGAAGAAACCAAGTTCTAACCTATAGAGGTTTGACATTGCTGTAAGTTTGAAATTATAAGATTAACCTCTTCTATGGCATGAGGATTGAAGAGAATAACTATTTACCAATAGACTAAACTTACGATGTTCAGAAGAAACCAAGTTTGAATCTGTACAGGTCAGACATTGCTGTGAGTTTGAAATTATAAGATTATCCTCTTCTATGGCATGCAGATTAAAGAAAATCCACGTCTATAGTATGAGGATTGAAGAGAACAACTATTTATCAATAGACTAAAGTTACGATGTTCGGAAGAAACCAAGTTTCAACCCGTTGAGGTCAGACATAGCTATGTCTGCGTGTTTGAAATTATACCACGTCTATAGCGTGAGGATTAAAGAGAACAACTATTTATCAATACTCTAAAGTTACAGAAGAAACCAAGTTTCAGCCCGTTGAGGGCAGACATAGCTATACCTCGTCTAAAGTATGCAAGAACAACTATTTATCAATAGACTAAAGTTACGATGTTTGGAAGAAACCAAGTTTCAGCCCGTTGAGGGTAGACATAGCTATGTACACGTGTTTGAAATTATACCACGTCTATAGCGTGAGGATTAAAGAGAACAACTATTTATCAATACTCTAAAGTTACAGAAGAAACCAAGTTTCAGCCTGTTGAGGGCAGACATAGCTATGTGTGCGCGTGTTTGAAATTATACCACGTCTATAGCACGAGGATTAAAGAGAACAACTATTTATCAATAGACTAAAGTTATGATGTTTTAGAAGAAACCAAGTATCAACCCGTTGAGGTCAGACATAGCTATGTGTACGTGTTTGAAATTATACCACGTCTATAGCATGATGATTGAAGAGAACAACTATTTATCAATAGACTAAAGTTACGATGTTCAGAAGAAACCAGCTTTCAACCCGTTGAGGTCAGACATAGCTATACCTCGTCTATAGTATGCAAGAACAACTATTTATCAATAGACTAAAGTTACAATGTTTTAGAAGAAACCAAGTTTCAACGAATAGAAGTCAGACATACCTTAAAATCTTCGCGCTGCAAACTGTTACTCGGATGTATAAAATGCGTGCGTTCAAGCCTGAAACTCGAATAATAATATTCTGGTCGTACCTAAAAAAAAAGAAGAAACATATATGAATGTAGTGTAGGATGCATCATCTAACCTAATTATCTTTACAACTCAAAGTTCGAAAACATACCTTTAAAAAAAATGCACGTGCTGCAGACTGTTACTCGGATGAATAAAATTGTGTACTTTCGAACGGTACCTAAAAAAGAATAAACATATATGAATGTAGATATCTAGCGTAGAAGTTGCTTTGCAAATAAAAAAAAGTAACTAACAGTTCTACCTTACCTTAAGATAAAGGCTGAAGAATAATATTCACAGCAGACGGGAGATGTGTGTGTACGTAATAAACGCATACAGAGAACTGTAAGCACTTCGCGCAGACTGCAGCGGCTAAATATTCTGCTTGTTACCAAGCGGATGTGAAAAAATCGCTGACAAACTGCGGGTACAGTCGGAACGAGTGCAACAAGAGCTCTCACCTATAGTCCTGCAGGCTGACGTATTCGAACCTCCTGTTGATGCCGAGGTGTCAGAATTTAAGAGTTCGAGCCTTGGAAAGTTAGCGTGTGATCCTCGACTTCTCGAGGGTACATACGTGGTATTCCTTACCTGTAGGTATTGAGCTAAAGCTAGATCATGTAATGACGATCGCGCAGGCCCCTCGCCTAGCATTTACGGCTTCTAGTTCGAACCCGCTATCTTCCGAAGTAGCGAGAATGATTGAAGAGTGTTTGAGGGTGATTCATTTGTTGGATGGAGTTGTTAAGCTGGCTTCTTCAGCGGGAGTAGGCTATGTGTCGGTACCGGGATATCTAGTTATAAAACCCGCTACAACAAATTTATCACGTATACTGCGATTTAAAATCCTAGTCAGGAAGGGCAGCCGGTCGTAAAACTATGGTGTGAGGCGGGGTGTGCAAAAAAGCTAGCTATAAGTAAGGGCTGTTGATGGGGACGTTAAACCTTGTGCAGACTCCTTCGAAAATGATTTTTTGAGTACAAGACTTGACGGTGATTCATTTGTCGGATGGAGGCAATAAGCCTTGTGCAGGCTTCTTCAGCGGGAGTAGGCTATGTGTCGGTACCGGGATATCTAGTTATAAAACCCGCTACAACAAATTTATCACGTATACTGCGATTTAAAATCCTAGTCAGGAAGGGCAGCCGGTCGTAAAACTATGGTGTGAGGCGGGGTGTGCGAGAAAGCTAGCAGCGTTAAACCTTGTGCAGACTCCTTCGAAAATGATTTTTTGAGTACAAGACTTGACGGTGATTCATTTGTCGGATGGAGGCAATAAGCCTTGTGCAGGCTTCTTCAGCGGGAGTAGGCTATGTGTTGGTACTGGGATATCTAGTTATAAAACCCGCTACAACAAATTTATCGCGTATACTGCGATTTAAAATCCTAGTCAGGAAGGGTAGCCGGTCGTAAAACTATGGTATGGGGCGGGGTGTGCAAAAAAGCCAGCATTAAGTAAGGGCTGTTGATAGGAGGCGTTAAACCATGTGCAGGCTCCTTCACCAGGAGAAGCCTACATGCCGGTACCGTGCAGGTTCTTTCGATAGGAGTAGGCACTGTGTGTGTTTTAACCTCTCCGTACAATCATGATATTTTACGTTAGGAACTTACATAGGCTAAATGCTACACATTCCGTGGCAGAGCCAGGAATCGAACTCGGACCTCCGAGGGTAGCAGCTAACTACTACACCACAGAGGAGTACTATTTCAGAATATTTTACAACGTTAATTAGTACTGTGTTTTAAGAGCTTACATGGGACTCAGCTAAGAAGACGTTCGCGAGTTACAAGCACGCAGTGTCTTCGTTCAAGGTCGAGCCGGAAGATACGTGTACAATTTCAGCTAACACACGCATTCCACACAACTCGCTCAGAATGACTGTGCCGATGCTTCAAGGACTGTAGAACAAATCTATAGCCTACAGTATGCATGCCTCTCACCCGGTAGTCTCGGGTTCGATTCTCTTGGGAATAAAAATGTGTTTAAATCGCATGAATTTGTTGAGTTATCCTTCCTGATGCAAAACTAGCAGTATCTAACCTCATACACTATAGTTTTCAACCGGTTGCCCCTTCCTGGCAACTCGGATTAAGAATCTGTTTTACAACGTCTAACACGGGGAATCGGGGATTTACAGCTGGATGCACTTCTTAGATTTTAAATCACGAACTATTGTTTTACGGCCGGATGCCCTTCCTGACGCAAAACTAAGATTTTTAAATCACAAGAATTTGTTTTAAGACTAGTCGCCCTTCCTGATGCAAAACTGGCAGTATCTAGCCTCTCACGTCATACACTATTGTTTCGACCGGTTGCCCTTCCTGACAACTCGGATTAAGAATCTGTTTTACAACTTCTAACACGAGAATCGGGGATTTACAGCTTAAAGATGGCAGATGACAGCTGTCAGAAAAGCATATAGGTTTGTAAAGCACGTAGAATTTGCCGCCACCACATAGAGTGTAGCACCGAGGTTTGTGATGCAAGATGGCGGATGACAGCTGTCAAAAAAGCACATGGCTTTGTTTCTAAAACAAGAGCACGTGGAATTTGCCGTCACCCGGCAGCACGGTGATTAAAGATGGCGGATGACAGCTGCACATAGCTTTGTAGAGCACGTGGAATTTGCCGTCACCACATAGAGGGCGGCACTGTTCTCAAAGATGGCGGATGACAGCTGTCAGAAAAGCGCATAGGTTTGTAAAGCGCATAGAATTTACCGCCACCACATAGAGTGCAGCACTGTTCTCTCTGGATTAAAGATGGCGGATGACAGCTGACGAAATTGCCCGCAGCATAGTGCTCTGTTGGTTAAAGATGGCGGATGACAGCTATCAAAAAAGCACGTGGCTTTGTTTCCCAACAAGAGCACATAGATTTTTTCAAATTGCCGCCACCACATAGAGTGCAGCACTGTGCTCTGTTGATTAAAGATGGTGGATGACGGCTGTCAAAAAGGCGGGTGATAGGTGATGAAATTGCCCGCAGCACGGTGCTCTGTTGATTAAAGATGGCGGATGACAGCTGTCAAAAAAGCACGTGGCTATGTTTACCAAACAAGAGCACGTGGAATTTACCGCCACCACATAGAGGGCAGCACTGTTCTCTCTAGATTAAAGATGGCGGATGACAGCTGTCAGAAAAGCATATAAGTTTGTAAAGCATGTGGAATTTACCGCCACCACATAGATGGCAGCACGGTGATTAAAGATGGCGGTTGACAGCTGTCAAAAAAGCATGTTGATTTGTAAAGCACGTGGAATTTGCCGCCACCACATAGATTGCAGCACTGTTCTCTCTGGATTAAAGATGGCGGATGACAGCTGTGACGTACCATATTTCAAAGGTAAGTAGCTAAAGAGGGCAGCACGGTGCTCTATGGATTAAAGATGGCGGATGACAGCTGTCAGAAAAATAGCACGTGAATTTGTTTCCAAACAAGAGCACGTAGAATTTGCCGCCACTACATAGAGCGCAGCACTGAGGTTTGCGATGCAAGATGGCGGATGACAACTGTCAAAGGTAAGTAGCTAAAGAGGGCAGCACGGTGATTAAAGATGGCGGATGACAGCTGCACGTGGCTTTGTTTCCAAACAAGAGAACGTGGAATTTGCCGTCACCACATAGAGTGCAGCACTGAGGTTTCGGATGCAAGATGGCGGATGACAGCTGTGACGTACCACATTTCAAAGGTAAGTAGCTAAAGAGGGCAGCACGATGCTCAAAGATGGTGGATGGCAGCTGCACGTGGATTTGTTTATCTCGCGCTAGTGAGGTTAAGTTGGTAGCACTAAGGTTTAGACCCGTCAAGATGGCGGCACTGCCGATGACAGGTGATGAATTTACATCTACTACGATAAAGAGGGCAGCACGGTGCTCTCTGGATTAAAGATGGCGGATGACAGCTGTCAAAAAGGCACGTGGCTGTCAAAAAACACGTGGCTTTGTTTACCTCATGCTAGTGAGGTTAAGTTGGTATCACTAAGGTTTAGGCCCGTCAAGATGGCAGTACTGAGGTTAGCGATGCGTTGTTGTCTGTCAAAAAGCACGTGGCTTTGTTTACAAATCTGTTGAAAAGCACGTGGCTGTCAAAAAGCACGTGGCTTTGTTTACCTCATGCTAGTGAGGTTAAGTTGGCACTACTGAGGTTTAGGTCCGTCAAGATGGCAGTACTGAGGTTAGCGATGCGTTGTTGTCTGTCAAAAAGCACGTGGCTGTCAAAAAACACGTGGCTTTGTTTACCTCGCGCTAGTTAGGTTAAGTTGGCACTAGTGAGGTTTAGGCCCGTCAAGATGGCAGCAGTGAGGTTAGCGATGCGTTGTTGTCGATGACAGCTGTCAAAAAGCACGTGGCTTTGTTTACAAATTCAAATCTCGCGCCAAAATTCAAATTTCCCGCCAAAATTCAAATTTCCCGCGGGCGGCGGCGGAGGAGGAGGCGGCGGGAGGAGGAGGAGGCGGCCGAACTCTCCCATTATACTACTAAGAGGTTCACAAGGACTTGCAATAAGTGGAGATCCAGGAGGGATATATACAGGAAAGAACAACCTTTATGGCTTAAGGAGGTTCACAAGGACTTGGAAGAAGTGGGGATCCGGGAGGGAGATGTACAGGAAAGAACAACCTTTATGGCTTAAGGAGGTTCACAAGGTCTTGGAAGAAGTGGAGATCCAGGAGGGAGATATACAGGAAAGAACAACCTTTATGGCTTAAAGAGGTTCACAAGGACTTGGAAGAAGTGGAGATCCGGCAGGGAGATATACAGGAAAGAACAACCTTTATGGTTTAAAGAGGTTCACAAGGACTTGGAAGAAGTGGAGATCCAGCAGGGAGATATACAGGAAAAACAGGAAAAAACAACCTTTAGGAAGAAAATTGCGAGAATGAGGGATGCACTGAGAAAACTCGTCAAGTCACGCAAGATCTCGATTGTGGAGCGACAAAGGAGAAGCCAAAGACTTAAGGACATCTAGAAGAAGTGCGAAGAAAAGGGAAGAAGTTTGAGAGGGAGAAGATCTGGTGAATTGTGAAACGTGGTCCATAGATGACCGTAATAAATAAATAAATAAATACATAAATAAATAAATACATAAATATGACATAGCCCTTAGCCCCGTTTCCTGGTACGGGGTCGGGGATGAGGTGAGATCAAAGATTTATGGCATGGTTTTACGGCCGGATGCCCTTTCAGACGCCAACCTTAGATGAGGAGCCAATGCAGATGAAAGGAATGTTGGTGAACGAAACTGGGTAACAACGAGGAAGGAATTGCCTGTGGCTTATGAATGAGAACTGCCCCAGCATTATCCTGGAGTAAAAATGGGGAACCACGGAAAACCCACTCGTCTCCCGAATGCAACTAGATAATAATAATAATAATAATAATAATAATAATAATAATAATAATAATAATACATCAACTGATGAAAAGTCGCCAAGCTTAGAGACTACAGTACATCTGTTAAACTAGGAGGATTGTATGCTTCAGCTCCTTTAAGCATAAGTTGACAAGGACAAATTAGTCGGTTAAATAAAACGGAACGAAGGATATAACGGAAAATTTTAGGCAACACATGGTTTAATGGGCAGGTACGTCTGAGGTACAATGAAGAACCAGAAGTAAGATAGAACCAATAAGATCGTCAACTAAGAAGAAACATTCCTGTCGTATGGGTATATCTTGCGCATGGTTAATGATCGACAGACGAAAAAAAAAAATTGGAATTTCTTAAAACCAAAAGCACGAGGTGGTTTCAAGAATGCGAAAACGACATGAGACTGATTGGTAACATTGAAATCAAAATCAGCGACAGGGCTGAATTTAGACGAATAATAAAAGATCATCAGGGTTTTAAAGTCGATTAAGAGTCCAGAAGACGGAGGCTACCTAGGAAGGTACTGGGCTCAGCCATGGAGGGTAAGCGTAGCAGAGGGAGATTAAGGCGACGATATATAATGCACTTTGTAACCATTTACTGTAAAGGTAACAGGAATGGAACTAAATGGGGCCACAGAGATAATTGCAAATAAAGAATTGCAAAGAGGCGTATATAGTATGGAATCTATCATGTAATAAATATAACAAAGAAATAGAAAATGTTCAGGCTAAATTTCTAAGATATCTATACTTCTGTATCTCTAATATTAGTGCAAAATATGTGGCATATAATGACTTGAGAACAAATTTTGGCATAGATAATTTGCTTACTAGGAAAACATTAACGAGTTTAAAATACCTACACAGAATTTTCAAAGGTAAAGAAAGCAGATAACCGAGAGTTACTTCACCAAACAAACCAGTAAGTCATGCACCGTTCGGAAGTAACATAAGTAATCATCATATGCACTCACTTTTTAAACACCATATGTCAGTCAATTAATAAAATGTCAAATGTGGACATATTTGATGAGGAAAGTATCTTCTTAAGATCAGTCAGAAGGGAACTCAGACAGAAGACATCATTTAAATAGAGTATCATGAATAGTTTTAATCCTTAGATTAATTTGGATTAAAAATGAATACTTTAGGACACATTAAAATATTAACTTTTAACACACACACACTTACCATTGTCCATAGTTCCCCAAGTATAGTGTTAGTTTTCACATTTAATTTTTGTTGAATATTATTTATAACATTAGAAATAAGGAATGGAAATGTTCTATGAGTGGGCAGAAATGCGTGTTGAATAATAAATAAATAAATTCGTTCATTCACAGAGGCTTGGAGACTGGACGCTGAAGGGCATAGAGTCTATAATGAAGATGTATGGATTCTTTAGATGTATATAAATTAGCGCCTTCCGTAAGATCAGATGACAGACTTACGCAATGTATACAATAATAACTGCTGGGCCCCAGAGACTAACTGTCCTAGCGTTTACGTACCCAACAAACAGGGCTTTGTATCGAAACTATGTGTCTGGCACGATTTTCAAAAAAACAAAACAAGAAAGTGAGAGAAGTTAATTGATGTCAAAGGAAGCTAAATTTCTTCCGCAATTAAGGCAGTGAATGTGTTACAATTTCTCACGTGTTAGCAATGACAAGGAGACCTATTGCCAAGCAACACGTCCGCCTAATGAAGTTAAACTGCGAGGCTGTTGATCTAGGCCCCCTGAGACGGTCACGCTTTGTTACGTCTCTTAACACTGGCACGGCCGTTAGGATCATTAGATCACACACATACACACTCCGTAATTAAGGTAATACTTAGGAATTTTGCTTTTACATTGTATCTAAGGGAAAGTAGTGTCTTCGACTTGATTTAATGCCAGAGAGTTGGCTTGAACACAGGTACGTGTTTAGCGGATTGCCTAAGTATAATTTTCTAACTGTCTTTATTTGTACACTGGCTTAATAGCGGCTGGTTTTACTAGCCTGGCAGTCTGCACTCGGGAGGTGGAGGGACTGGATCCCACCGTCAACTGCCCTCAGAATGTTGAAAATATTTCTTGGCGGACAAAGTACGAAAAACGTAAAATTAAACTATTTCCTCAATCGTGCCGAAAGTTGAAGGGCTAAAGGGCTAAAATCACTTTCAGCCTAAAGGTAGTTCCGGAAAGATAGCCTAAAATCGCTTGTTTCGTTACTCGTTTTCTTTTTAATTCAAATCCTTGCCAAGTTAACTTATTTATATAATTCTTCCTGCAATGTGTTCCTTGGTTCAATACTCTCAGGCGATTTTTTTAAATGTCCACACCGAATGTAGTTATGAGGACTTAAGTGAAACTCTGCATTGACTCACATTAGCGCTCGTAGTGGTGCTTAAGTCAAACAATGTATTGACTCACATTAGCGCTCGTAGTGGTGCTTACGTGAAACTCTGCAATGACTCACATTAGCGCTCGTAGTGGTAGAAAAAGGCAAACTGCTAATCGAATCACGGCCGACTTGATGCGTCGCTCTAGCTAGCTCCTCACCGGCCTTGACAATCGAGTCTACGCATTGTAAGGAGACTTAACAATCGAGTCTACGCATTGTAAGGAGACTTAACAATCAAGTCTACGCACTGGAAGGAGCTAGCTAGAGCGACGCATCAAGTCGGCCGTGCTGTAATCAGAGTAATTTCATAGCTCGGCACGCGGCGCTGGCGACCTAAGTTTTTACGGTAGAAATATATACTCCTCTATGGAAAAGATATTGACTTTCATTGCCGATTCATCGTAATTTAGAGGCGTGGAGAATGTCACATAGGTTAATACTGTTAAAATGATCAATCCTAAAGTTTACGATACTTTCGCTGATATTTTGCAAAACTAAAGTCGTGAAATGAAACTGCGCAGAGATGGAGTGGTCCAACTGACGTTCCTTAACTGACAAATAATAGTGATCACTTTTATTAACCATAGTATTTAGATACATAGCAGAACTTTAACTTCTGATGCTAATTTTGAGATTAAGAGTCATTGTTCAATTAGAGTTTTAAAATTCTTCAAGTGCTGCTGTCAGGAAGGGGGCTGGACAAAACATAAAAGTCTTACATTTTTTTATATGCGGTGTATGGATAACATAATTAATTTGACTCAAAATGTTTAAATTTTAATTTCAATCTATATAGTTTCGGATTATATTTCATTTAAACCTTACACCAGAATTTTAAATACCGGGTGAGTTGGTCGTGCGGTTAGGGGCGTGCTGCTGTGAGCTTGCATTAGGGAGACAGTGGGTTCGAACCCCACAGTCGACAGCCTTGAAGATGGTTTTCCGTGGTTTCCCATTTTCAAACCAGGCTCTACCTTAATTAAGGTCAATTTAAGGTCGATTTCTTCCCACTCCTAGCCGTTTCCTATCCCAACTCGCCATAAGACCTATCTGTGTCAGTGCGACGTAAAACAAATAGCAACCAAAAAAAAAAGCATTTTAAATAAAAATTCAATGAGAGAAAAGTATTTTCAGTAAATGCATTATAAACTGTTCATTGCACAGGTAACACTTTATACGTTGGTCTTACCGTCATAACAGTAATGGTTCCTGCTTGTCAGATTTTAAATGTTAAAGTTCAGATTATCTTGGATAAAAATGTGTTGTGTTGCTGTCATGTGGCAAATATGACTCCGTCTAAAGGATTATTCAATGAAAGAAAATTGATATCTAATAAATACCCGATTAGCGTGATTAGTTGCCACCCCCGGAGGCCCGGGTTCGATTCCCGGCTCTGCCACGAAAGTTGAAAAGTGGTACGAGGGCTGAAACGGGGTCCACTCAGCCTCGAGAGGTCAACTCAGTAGGGGGATATCGATTCCCACCTCAGCCATCCTCGAAGTGGTTTTCTATAGTTTCCCACTTCTCCTCCAGGAAAATGCGGAGAAGGTACCTAACTTAAAGCCACGACCTCTTCCTTCCCTCTTCCTTGCCTATCCCTTCCAGTCTTCCCATCCCCAACACAAGGCCCCTGTTCAGAATAGCAGGTGAGGCCGCCTGGGCGAGGTACTGGTCATTCTTCCCAGTTGTATCCCCCGACCCGAAGTCTCACGCTCCAGGGCACTGCCCGTGAGGTGGTGGAGGTGGGATCTCTTGCTGAGTCCGAGGAAAAAACCAACCCTGGAGGGGTAAGCAGATTAAGAAAAAAGAAAGAAAGAAAGAAAGAAAGAAAGAAAGAAAGAAAGAAAGAAAGAAAGAAAGAAGATAAATGCCATAAATAGAAACGGAAAACTAAGATGAAAGTGCTATCTGCTTTGAGTCACTCCGCAGTTTTGTTCCGGTCTACAGAGAATTCGTCAAATTATACTGTCCTTTGGGTTTTTTCCCTTTTCGAAGTACAAAAAGGAACACAGCAATACATATTCGAATATTTCCAAATACAGTTAAAGAAAAGCAAATCACTACACAATTTAAAAAAAAAAACGAATTAGCGCATAAGTTAAAATTCTCATTTAGGACGAAGTTACGACAGAAATCAATTTGAGCCACTCATTATGTTTGTTATTGTTTGCAGGATATTTGTGCTATATATTCCAAGATTTGCAAGCGCAATTTAAAAAAATTCAAATCACCACACTACACGATTGAAAAAACTGATTAGCTCTCAATATGAAGCCAACAAACACCGCATTACGAACACATTACCAACATTCACGACAGCAACACAATATAAATAAAATCTGAAATGCGGTAATTTGCGGTATACAGCTTCCTTTCAGTGATTTAGGAGGCCAGCGCTTCAGCGGCATTATGTTGAAACTTTCCAAGTACGGCCTTATACTGGGCTTCACAGTGATCTAATCGACCGGATGACGGCGATTAAGAAAACAATTTATAGGAATAAATAAAGAATATAAGTAGGGAAAAAGAGCTAGCACGGGAGCTAATGTGCAAGATGGCGGCTATACACGAGCTCTTACGGAAAAAGCTGGCCGAGGGGCGATATAGAACTTAAGGAGACGGCCTAGGGATGATTGCGCAAAATGGCGATCATGTACAACTTCCTACTGCTGGGGTCTTCGAGGCAAGATGGCGGCTGTAAATAGGCTCTTATGGAGAAAGCTGGCCCAGGGGAGATGTAGGACTTAAGGAGACGGTCTAGGGGCGATTGCGAAAGATGGCTGCTATACACGGGCTCTTATGGAGAAAGCTGGCCCAAGGGAGATGTAGGACTTAAGGAGACGGTCTAGGGGCGATTGCGCAAGATGGCGACCATACATAGGCTCTTATGGAGAAAGCTGGCTCAGGGGAGAATAGGATTTAAGGAGACGGCCTAGGGGCGATTGCGCAAGATGGCGACCGCGTACAACTTCCTAGTGCTAGGGCCCCTACGCAAGATGGTTATATGAGACTAACTTTAAGGAGATGGACCAGGAGCTAATGGTAATACATTGTTCTTATAGGCCTAACTCTACAGAGCTGCCTCAGGGGCTCACAACTTGTAACTTATGACCTATTAGTTTGATCAACCTGACATTGGAGAACTGAGGCAAGGGCTACCATACAAGGTGGCTGCTGTACTGTATCCGTTTAGACTTAACTAGAGGGTCGCTTCAGGGGCTTACAACTTGTAACTTATGACCTATTAGTTTAATCAGCCTGACATTCGAGAACTGAGGCAAGGGCTACTATGCAAGACGACTGCTATGCTCTATTCGTATATACCCTAACTAGAGAGCTCCCTCAGGGGTTCATAACTTGTAACTTATGACCTATTACTTTTATCAGCCTGAGATTCGACAATGAGGCAAGGGATGCTATGCAAGACGACTGCTATGCTCTATTTGTATAGACCTAACTGGAGAGCTACCTCAGGGGCATACAACTTGTGACTTATGACCTATTAGTTTTATCAGCCTGACATTCGAGATGTCGTAGATACAATGGTTGCCGTCTAGAACACGATAAGTTAAGAAAAACAGTTAAGAGTGAAAAAGCAAATTTGGGGCTTAAATGCAAAATGTCAAATATCTCGAAAACGGTGCGTCGTAGAGCAAAACGGACAAAATGTTAGCCCCCTAACAGCCCAGGCTGGTCTGTCTGGAATATGATAGCATAAGAAAAAGTGACCTAATGTTGGGATCAAGAGTTCGGTTCCTACTTAGGTCCTTTGACATTAGGTCTTCTTTGGCCTGTTCTGTTGTGTCCTGGAACAACTTTCGTAACTTGATCTGTTCTTGCCATGGCATAGTTAATAACGTGTTAGGCACAACGGTTCGGTTAATCAAATTTGGGGCTTAAATGCAAGGCGACCTGCGAGTCGTGATGAGGTTGAAATGACGATGAAGACGAAACATAAAACCGGTCCCCGTGTCAGGGGAATTAACCAATTATGGTTAAAATTCCCGACCCTGCCGGGAATCGAATCCGGAACCCCTGTGTTCAAAAACCAGCATGATAAACATTTAGCCATGGAGCCGGACCGTAGGGGAGGTGAAGATATGAATATGAAAATGGTAGAGAAGGTCATGATATGAATATGACAGTGGTAGGGGAGATCAAATGAATATGACGGTGATAGAGGAGATCAAATGAATATGACAATGGTAGAGAACGTCGAGATATGAATATGACAGTGGTAGAGGAGACGAAGATATGAATATGACGATTGTAGAAGTCAAGATATGAATATGACAGTGGTAGAGGAGATCAAATTAATATTTCATTGACAGAGAAGGTCAAGATATGAATATGACAGTGGTAGGGGAGGTCAATATATGAATATGGAAGTGATAGGGGAGGTCAATATATGAATATGGCAGTGGTAGGGGAGGTCAAGATATGAAAATGTCAATGGTAGAGGAGAACAAGATATAAATATGACGATGGTGGAAGAGGCTACCAATACTTGAATATGACAATGACGGTGGTATGATCACTTAGTGAAAATGGAATGTTGATATACGTCGATCACCTTTTTTAGTTAATTAGGGCTCTTAATAGAATTTCTTAGACTGCAATAAGAATTTGATTGATGTTATAAAAATTTCAAGGAAACATTTAAGTCATAATATTTCATTTTCTAATAAGTTTACCCATATCGCCTGATTAGAGAATTATACACGGAGCCCGCCTGGTGGCCATGATCGTTAAGGCGCTGAAGTCTAAAACGGTCTAACACCGAGGTTAGCCGGTTCGAGTCCCGTTGGTCGAAAAAATTTTCACCATCAGAATGTTGGCCGGCAGGGTAGGGGAGGTGGTGGTATACAATTTATAATCACTAGATTGCGTGCCAAAAGCCTGGATTAAATTCCAAACCTCTCCGCAGTGCTCATATGGAGTGAGGGCATATGACGCTGTTGATGGTGATTCGTCCGTCGGATGGGGACGTTAAGCCTTGAGCAGACCCCTTGGTGCTATTCGACAGGAGTAGGCTATGTGCCGGCACCGGGTTTCACCCTCTCCCTGCTATCATATATCACGTCATTCATTTCATCTCTCATTAACTCCTCTGATGAGGTTGACGTCAGGAAGGGCATCCGGTCATAAAAAAACCGCCACGACAAATTCATCTCACCTCATACCCGACCCCGTAGGGAAACGGGACAAGGGCTGGACAAACAGAAAATTATACACGGAGAATCAGAGTATTTCTTACGTGCATCCCAGATGTCTAATGGGGCATTAGAGAATTTCCAAAATCTCCCTTGCACGTCCCTCGCAGTCTGTAAAAACTGTCTAGCCACGTTGAAAGAGAGCGACACATTCATCAAGATCCTGCACAAAGTCCCTTTCTCTCAACTCCACTCTAATATGTCTCCTGCCCCGCCGTCGCTGCGGGCCGCCAACCCTGGAGCTGCATCTCTGCTCTGTCATGACTAAACTAGGCTAAAACATGACCGCAGCACCATCAGTCCTTCCAGGGCTTCTCCTTTACAGTAGCGGCCAAACGATTACATGTCGGTTTCTGCTTGTAGCATACCGGATTCAGTTCCCATTGACTACGAAACAGTTATAAGAGAAAAAGTGGAGGAGAGACAAGTTTGTTCCCGTTCTATTTCACTTGAATAACGCTCCATATTCATTCGTGATATCTCGGATTCCAAGATCGTGCTTCAAGTAACATGTCTGTGAAGACAGATTAGGTCGAACTGTAGAGATAGGTTTCCCTGTTATCCAGCAGAATAAAACAGAAATTTGAAATTGAGGCGCAAGTAGTGGAAATGGTGCCAAATTAAAATGTATGCGCACGGTAGCCGAGGTTAAACGATTTTTTTACCGCAAGGATTGCGCGCTTAAGAATGCCTTATTTTAAATTTTTTTAAACGGAAGCTGCAAGAACTCGAAAACAAGTAAAGGATTCTGAGGAAAATTCTGGGACCGCAGAAGACTGCTGATGGGACTTGGAAGGAAAGTAGAAATGAGGAGAAAATATCATGAACGTAATGCAACAACAAAGGCTGAAATTCCACGCACAACTAGTAAGAAGGGATGACAAACGACTGACCAAAAAGATCTTCAGATACATCATGGAGTTAAAGGTCACCTCCAAGTGGATGGAAGAGATCAAGAGGGTCGCAGAGGAAGTTGGAATTACACTAGAGATAATCCACAATAGAAGAGAGTTCAGAAGAGAAGTCGACAGTCTAAACTCATTCGAAGAAAAACCACTAAAACGGATGCACGAACAGATCATTTCCGAAGAAGAGAGAAAGATAAGAAGCGAAAGAAAGAAAGAAAGAAAGAAAGAAAGAAAGAAAGAAAGAAAGAAAGAAAGAAAGGCCAAGAATCCTTCAGTTCTGTGTCATCCTTAGTTGGCCAAATTCGGAAAGGAAAAAGTATGTACATCCTATTTCAGACAAGTGGAGTTTGATATTCTGCGACGGCCAATTTTCGTACGGGTGACTGTACAGTAAGACTATGTGACCTACAATATTTTAAAGTGCCTCATGAGACCCTCCTTCTGAAAGAAGTAACGTAAGATATGATGGCAAATAGCTCCGGAGCTGTGAGCTTGTATTTCCGGCACAGCTGCTATTTGTCGCCGAGCTACTGATAGCATCAGGCCAGGTCGAGCCAGCCACACTTATAGCATATCAGTACCACATCTAGGCAGAGCACAATCACGCCTTGTTCTGCACTGGGCCACAAACAGCGTCTATACTTAGCGTGTTGGGAAATATCTCCTGCTGGCGACAAAACAGAATATTCTAGCGCACTTTAAAGGGCAGTCAGTGTTTCGTCCTCTTTTTTCGCTGTATTCTCGTAGAAACTCGACACTAATATTTCTGAGAACGCATCGAGTGCTGCTTTCGTCCTAAAACATATGTAGGGAAGTAAAAAAAGTTAATGACCCCAGATCAGACACCGCATCATTACGTTCTTTGTACAGGTCAAAAGTCCTCCCTCATATTTCTTTATCTCGAAATAAATTTCACCCGGGGTTCTACCAACTAATCCAAGGAATTGGCCGGGCTGAATAGCTCAGATCAACTTGGCAGGTTCGATTCTGGCTCAGTCCGGTGGTACTTGAAGGTGCTCAAATATGTCAGCCTCGTGTCGGCAGCTTTACTGGTATGTAAAAGAACTTCTCTGGGACTGAACTCCGGCATCTAGATGTCTCCGAAAACCGACCAAAAACAATAACATTGTTTAAGATTTCTAAGTCTTTAGGTATTTTCAATCGTGAAATTACCAGCGTTTCACCCCAGTGTAGTAGTGGGCTCATCAGTTGGAATCCTGGACCTTTCCAAGAGATGGTGCTAGTGCGCCGTTGAGACAACATTGCAAGCCTCCTATGTAGGGCAATGCAGTGACAGTGCACTAGGGGAGGCATGTGCCTCCACTTGTATAACTGCCTGCCTTTGGCCTATATCAAAAAATAAGATTCCTAGAAGGAAACCATAATTGAATTTCATAGATTGCAAATGTTAACAACATCTGTTTAATAACATTATTATCTAAGGGATTGTATCCTTTGAGTTTCGTAATATTCCCTAAAAGGAACAGAAAGGTTTTAGTTAGTCCGCCTCTGTGGTGTAGTGGTTAGTGTGAGTAGCTGTCACTCCCCACCGGAGGCCAGGGTTCGATTCGCGGCTCTGCCACAAAATTTGAAAACTGGTACGAGGACTGGGATGGAGTCCACTCAGCCTCTGGAGGTCAACTGAGTAGAGGTAGCAAGGGATTTGATTCCCACCTCAGCCATAAACACACAATAGATACAGTACATAAAACATTTATGACCGAACAAGTGGTAGTGCGGTTTGAGTCACATAGCTGTCAGCTTGCATTAGGGAGATAGTGGGTTCGAACTACACTGCCGGCAGCCCTGAAGATGGTTTTCCGTGGTTTCCCATTTCTCCTCCAGGTAAATGCCAGGATGGCCACTTTCTTCCCTCGTACTTGTCTATTCCTTCCAACCGGGAGAGTTGGCTGTGCGGTTAGGGTAGCTAGTGGGTTCGAACCCCACAGTCGACAGCCCTGAAGATGGTTTTCCGTATTTTGCATTTTCATACCAGGCACATGCTGGTGCTGTACCTTAATTTAGGCCTCGGCCGCTTCCTTCCCACTCCTAGGTCTTTCCTCTCCCATCGTCGCCATAAGACCTGTCAGTGTCGGTGCGACGTAAAGTAAAACGGTACTCCTTCCAATCTTCCCATCTCACCACAAGGCTTCCGTACAGCATAGCAGGTGAGACCTCGTGGGCGAGGTACTGTTCCTCCTGCCGAGTTGTATTCCCCCGACCCAAAGTTTCAAGCTCCAGGATTCTGCCCTTGAGGTGGTAGAGATCGGATCCCTCGCTGAATCTGAGGGAAAACCAATCCTGGAGGATAAATTAATTAAGAAGGAAGGACAGAAAGAAAGAAAGAAAGAAAGAAAGAAAGAAAGAAAGAAAGATAGGGGTTTTAGCTAAGAGAATGAATTGGAGTTCAATAAATCTTGGGTAATAATAAGTAATTCTTACCAACATACGTAGGTGGTTTGAAAAGTTCTAGGAATGTACTAGAATTATGTATCTTACCTCGGTAGAACTGCTTTTATTTTTCAACATAGTCTCCTGTAGACTAATGCATTTGGTCCAGCGATGTTCCAATGCCTTGATCCCATCTCGAAAATGAGATTCCTCCAGGCCTGCAAAATACCTCTCCAATTCGGCTGTCAGTTCTTCCCTTGTAGAAAATCTCCGTCCACCGAGGAAAATTTTCAGCTTGCGGAATAGATGAAAGTCTGATGGTGCCAAATCAGGTGAATAAGGTGGATGTGGCAACAATTCGTACCCCAATTCATGAAGTTTTGCCATAGCAATAACACTTGTGTGCGGCGGAGCGTTGTCCTGATGAGAGATGACATTTTCCCTTGCCAAACCAGGCCTTGTTTCGTGTATCTTTTCCTGTAGTTGTTCTAGGAGGTTTGCATAGTATTGCCCCGTAATTGTTTGGCCAGTAGGAAGATGATCTATCAGCAGAATGGCTTTTGCATCCCAGAAAACTGAGGCCATGACCTTTCCGGACGAACGCACTGCCTTTGCTTTCTTTTGTGGTGGTGAATCAGCATGTTTCCACTGCTTTGACTGCTGTTTTGTCTCTGGGGTATAGTAGTGGACCCAAGTTTCATCTGTAGTCACAAACCGGCGCAAAAAATCTTGTTGGTCGCACTGAAAACGGGCCAGACTTTGTTCTGACATTTCCAATCTGGTGCGTTTATTGTCCAATATCAAGAGCGGATCTTGCGGATAATTTTTTCATACCCAATTCTTCAGTTAAAATAGAATATACCCGTTCAGAAGACATCCCTACAGCTTCAGCAATCTCCCGTACTTTCAGTCGACGATCCCCCATGACCATTTTATGCACTTTTGCGATAAATTCTGGGGTCGTAACACTTTTTGGCCGTCCACTACGCGGATCATCATCTGAGCTCTCCCGACCAAACTTAAATTCGCTGGTCCACTTGGCAACAGTTGAAAATGAAGGAGCAGAGTCCCCCAGTGTGTTCTGAAAGTCGGCATGAATTTCCTTTGCTTTTATACATTTCTTTACAAAGTATTTAATCACTGCTCGAATCTCAGTTTTTTCCATAGTCACAAATCACTACGCGGGAACAACAACAAAGAGTCGTCACTACCACACTTCTGCAGCTAGAGGACTGACGCGCCACGTGTTCACTCACAAAGGATGTGTGATTATTGCGCCACGGCCGATTTGATGCGTCGCTCTATAGAGCATCCAGCGTTAAGAAAAGACTACAGGCCTTATGGGCTTTTACTTCTGTTGGTATTACCCACTTTAGTTCTACATGTATATAAACATTATAATGAATTCCTATCAAAATGTATACTTTTTCTTATGAAACAAGGATTGGTTGTGCCATACAATACTAAATAAGACGTAAAATCATTTTGATATCTTTGAGTTTATCCTTTTAAATATCGTATATGCGGTTCAGTACACGGAACAGCCGGCCATGCTTGTCGCATTGCGCGCCACATTTCAGCGTGTAGTGCGGAAGTGTGTACAGTAGTCAACACGTGTAATAACTCAGCTTAACCACTGCGAATCATCATTGGTGAAGTCAGCGCGGCATGTTTCCCTTTTTGTGTGTGTCACTCATTACAGTGATTGGGAGATATTCGGCAGAGTGAAGTGATCGTCTTCCTGGGGCGCATAGTGTTTTGTTATAAATACAGTATAATTTATTGTGTTTCATTTTTCGTGTATTGCATTGCTTTTGGTTGTGTGTATCGTGTATAGTTTTTGTCTGTTTAGTATTTTTTATATAATCAGTCAGCGAGTAATACATTTAAATTATAGCTGAACATGTGAAAAGGATAAGTACCGAAGTTGTCAGGAGAAAGGAACGGCAAATGGTGCTTAATTCATTTTCATATTTGAAAACAAAACATCCAGGACGAAGTGTAAACTGGGCAGTAGATAAAGCCGCAAAGTTTTTAGGAATTTCAAAGACTTCCGTCTTCAAAATAAGGAAGGAAGCCAGCGAAGGGCACTCCAGAGTCCCAGCAAGACGCGGGAAAGGAAACAGTTAATTCGCAGTAATTCCAGACTCATTAAATACCATGATTTTGTCAGAAGTGGAATACGGCGCACTGTTCATGAATTCTATTTTAGAGATGAACCGCCAACTCTGAACACAATCCTCACTTCCGAAAAAGAGCAACTCCGAACTACCTGATTTTAAGAAATCATACGAATAGGTCATTCAGCATTCCGTATTTTATGGTGCGGAAGAATATTTAAGTTATCGTATTTTGTGATAAACATGAAGCCCTTGCATCTGTTGTCACTTACGAGTAAATTTATCTGAAATGAGCTGAAGGATACATCACCGAGACAGAGATATCTCGCCGTCAGCTTCCTGTGTTGTAACCACACAGTATATGCCTTAATAATGAAATGTTTCTGGGGGCTAATAGACTCAGCACTGCGCTCCCTTAAAGCAACAACGATCATGAAACTTTCTCAGATATAAGAAACAAGACAATCATTTCGGTTTCTGGATATGCATATTATTATTATTATTATTATTATTATTATTATTTAGTTCGCATCCCTGCATGTTCAAACTCTTCCTCTATTTCGAATGATACAGTCAGTGGGCTATTATCCTTAGAATCGTTATGGCAAAACGAAATTTCATTAATGACTGGAGATAATCTGGCATTTATATTATTATTAGTCTTGCAACAGCTGTACCAAGCGTTGTATAATTTTATGTCATGACTGTATTTCGCAAGCAGTGTCCGAGCCGCGGTGAGTGAGTATGGCAACAGTGGAAGGCAGCAGGCCCATAAGGCCTGTAGTCTTTTCTTAACTCTGGATGCTCTATAGCTAGCTCCTTACCGGCCTTGACAATCGGGTCCACGCACTGTAATCGGAGTAGTTACACAGCTCGACAGGTGGCGCTGGCGGCCGACCTATTTGCGGTAGAAAAGCATACTTCTTTATGCCGATTTATCGTAATTTAGAGCTATGGAGAATGTTACATGGGTTAATACTGTTAAAATGATTAATCCTAAAGGTTACTTTCGTTGATATTTGCCAAAACAACGTCGTGAAATGAAACTGCGGAGGATGGAGTAGTCCAACTGACGTTCCTTAACTGTGAGGAATTATACTAATCTTTTTTATTATCATGGCATTTACATACATAGCAGAACTTACCACAATGCTTTTATCTTCTGATGTTAATATTGAGATTAAGAGTCATTGTTCAATTAGAGTTTTAAAATTCTTCAAGCGCTGCTCTCAGGAAGGGGGCTGGACAAAACGTAAAAGTCTTATTTTTTTCCATATTCGTTGTATGCATATCATAAATATTTTGACTCAAACATGTTCAAATTTTAATTTCAATATATGTAGTTTCAGATTACATTTCATTCATACCTTTCACTAGAATATTAAATAACGGGCAAGTTGGCCGTGCTAATTTTTACTTGAAATGCAGTAGGGTGGAACAAGTTGGCCGCGCGGCGTGCAGCTGTGAGCTTGCATCCGGGAGATAGTGGGTTCGAACTCCAAGGTCGGCAGCCCTGGAGATGGTTTTCCATGGTTTCCCCATTTTCACGCCAGGCAAATGCTGGGGCTGTACCTTAATTAAGGCCACGGCCGATTCCTTCCCACTGCTAGCCCTTTCCTATTCCACCGGCGTCATAAGACCTATCTGTGTCGGTGCGACGTAAAACAAATAGCGAAAGAAGAAGAAGAAGAAGAATTTTAAATAAAAATTCAGTGAGAGAAAAGTATTTTGAGTAAATAAATTGTAAACTGTTCTCTGCTCGATGATGATGATGATGATGATGATGATGCTTGTTGTCTAAAGGGGCCTAACATCTAGGTCATCGGCCCCATTGCTCAGGTAAC
The DNA here is from genome assembly GCF_040414725.1 of Anabrus simplex. Classification (NCBI taxonomy): domain Eukaryota; kingdom Metazoa; phylum Arthropoda; class Insecta; order Orthoptera; family Tettigoniidae; genus Anabrus; species Anabrus simplex. Next base: position 143,493,363 of record NC_090279.1, on the reverse strand, counting down.
AACACTTCATACGTTGGCCTTACCGTCATAGCAGTAGTGATTCTTACTTGTCAATGTTTAAATGTTAAAGTTCAGATTATCTTGAACAAAAAAGTGTTGTGTTTCTGTCATATGGCAAATGCGACTCCGCCTAAAGGATTATTCTATTAAAGAAAATTCATGGGTAAAAATACCTGATTAGCGTGATTAGCGGCCACTCACTGAGGCCCGGGTTCGATTTCTGGCCCTGCCACGAAATTTCAAAAGTGGTTCGAAGGCTTGAACGGGGTCCACTCAGCCTTGGGAGGTCAACTGTGTACAGGGTGGTATCGATTCCCACCTCAGATATCCTCGAAGTGGTTTTCCATAGTTTCCCACTTCTCCTCCAAGCAAATGCTGGGATGGTAACTAACTTAAGGCCAAGGCTGCTTCCTTCCCTCTTCCTTGGCTATGCCTTCCAATCTTCCCATCCCCAACACAAGGCCCCTGTTCAGCATAGAAGTTGCGGCCGCCTGGGCGAGGTACTGGTCATCCTTCCCAGTTGTATCCCCCGACCTGCAGTCTCACGCTCCAGGATACTACCCTTGAGGTGGTAGAGGTGAGATCCCTCACTGAGTCCGAGAGAAAAGCCAACGCTGAAGGGGTAAACAGAGTAAGAAAAAAGAAAGAAAGTACGAAGGTAAATACCCGACATAGAAACGGAAAACTAAGACGTGAATGTTACCTGCTTTTAGCCACTCCGTAGTTTTGTCGTGGTTACAGAGAATTCGTGAAATGATAGTGTCCCTTTGCTTTTTTCCTGTTCGGAATACAAAAAAAGGCACACAGCAATATGTATTCGAATATTTCCTAACACAGTTAAAGAAAAGCAAATCAACACACCATTAAAAAACGAATTAGCACATAAATTAAAATCCTTGTTCAGGACGAAGTTACAGCGAGAAATCACTTTGTTCTTGTTTCCATAAAATTTCTGCTCGAAGTACGGAAAGGTGCACAAGAATGTCTTAAATTCCACGATTTGTAAACACAATTTAAAAAATATAATCACCACACTACACAATAAAAAATAAACTCACTAGCGCATAACTATCAGATCTCATTATCAAGCCAACAAGTACCTCATTGCGAACACAATGCCAACATTTACGACAGAAAAACCAAAAAATAAAACTGGAAATGCGGCAATTTGCGGTATACAGCTTCCTGTCAGTGGGTAGTAGGCCAGCGCTCCAGCGGCATTATGGTGAAACTTTCCAATTGCAGCTTTATGCTGGGCTTCACAAGCGATTGTCAAGGACGGTATAAGGAGCGCAGCGAGGTATCCAGTCGGCCGTGATTGCGCGGGAACCTCGTTGCTCTAGCACTGACACCTAGCGGTGATTCCGAGAACTTTTCAAACCGTCCTCGTAGCTTGAGGATATCTTCAAAGATTTAGATACTGTATTTTTTCTTTTTTACAATTTTTCTATCAGTCCTTTCTTGTTCACAGCAAGGTATTCCGCTGCATACAAAGCCTCTGGTCTTATGACAGTGCAGTAATGTCTGTGTTTTGCGTTCAAGGATATGGACTTTTTGTTGTAAACGTCTTTGGTCAGTTGATAAGCCATTTCCATTTTATTCATGCGTAACACAAAAGCTTCTTTTTCAGAGATGTTTGGTTCTATCCACTCACTAAGATATTTAAACTTATCTGCCCGTTTGATTGCTCCCTGGTACACTTTCAGCTCTCTTGGTGCTGTCATGTTAGTTACGAATTAAGTTTTCGCCTCTGTCTTCAGGTGGTTAATTTTATTTGTAGCCAGTTCTAAAGAAACAGAGAAAATTGCTAGATCATCTGCAAAACCTAGGCAACCAGTTGAAGGACTCATGTTCTTGTAAGCCAGAATCATACCATTTTGGAGCCCTTCGTTGTTAATTTCTTTGTGCCACCCATGGATGACATTTTCAAGGATGGAATTGAATAGCAGGGGCGAGAGTCTATTATTATTGTGATTATTATTATTATTTTTATTATTATTCAATCATTTATTCATTCATTCATTCATTCATTCATTCGTTCAGTCATATCATTCTTGCCCTTATGCCGAATTTTCACTTCTTCCTCTTCTCTTCCCAAAATCTCTTAATCCTTTGGCTGTGCTCCTGTTTCTTTTGTTCTGTCCACAATGTTCCTGTCTTCTTCTTCTTCTTCTCATTTACTATAAATTTTGTTTCTGAATCATTTCCTGTTTCCTGTCATTTGCCCGTTGATCCCCACCTGCCTTAAGTCTTTCTCTGTTTCATGATACCAATTTGTTTTCTTGTTTGAGGTGTTTACTACATCAGCGATTTTCTTTGTAAGTCTGTTGTCTATTCTCTGTACGTGCCCATAGAAAGTTAGTCTGCGTTTTCTGATCATGTCAGTGAGTCTGTCAGTGTGCAGGTACAGCTCTTCGGTATGTCGTTTCATCCATATGTCATCTCTGTGTATCCTATTGGTCTAAATGTTTTTCTGAGAATTTTACTTTCTATTTTTTCTGTCTGTATGATGCCTGATGCTCGTGTCTAAGTTTGGCCTGTCTTGATATGCTTTTCTTATTATAATGTGACCATGTGAGTTTGTATGCTTTCTGGAGTTTTTCCGTTCGTTCTATGTTAAGACGCTTTGTTTGCTCCTCTTATTTTCATGTATTCCCCTAAATATTTCAATTTTTCGACTCTTTTAACGGATCCATATACAGTATGCATGGTGTGCACACTGTTGTTCTGTCGTTCCATGTATTAGGTCTTCTCGTAAGATATCTGTAGACCTGTTTTGGCAGCTATTTCATGCAAGCGTTCCAGTGCTTCCTTTGCCTCCTGCGTATTATTGTTGAGTAATTATTATTATTGGCCGGCCCCGTGGTGTAGGGGTAGCGTGCCTGCCTCTCGCCCGGAGGCCCCGGGTTCGATTCCCGGCCAGGTCAGGGATTTTTCTCTCGACCTGAGGGCTGGTTCGAAGTCCATTCAGCCTTGAAGAGCTATCTGACGGTGAGATGGCGGCCCCGGTCTCGAAAGCCCAGAATAACGGCCGAGAGGATTCGTCGTGCTGACCACATGGCCCCTCGCAATCTGGAGGCTTTCGGGCTGAGCAGCAGTCGCTGGGCAGGCCAAAGCCCTTTCAAGGGCGTTAAGTGCCGTGGGTTTTTTGGTTTGGTTTACTATTATTATTATTATTATTATTATTGTTATTATTATTATTATTTCTTTCTTTCTTAATCTGCTTACCCTCCAGGGTTGGTTTTTCCCTCGGACTCAGCGTAGGATCCCACCTCTACCGCCTCAAGGGCAGTGTTCTAGAGCGTGAGACATTGGGTCGCGGAATACAATTGGGGAGGATGACCACTGCCTCGCCCAGGCGGCTTCACCTGCTTTACCGAACAGACGCCTTGGTGGGGGATGAGAAGATTGGAAGGGACAGACAAGAAAGAGTGAAGGAAGCGTCTGTGTCCTTAAGTTAAGTACCATCCCGGCATTTGCCTGGAGGAGAAGTGGGAAACCACGGAAAAACACTTCCAGGATGGCTGAGGTGGGAATCGACCCCACCTCTACTCAGTTGACCTCCCGAGGCTGAATGGACCCCGTTCCAGCCTTCGTATCACTTTTCAAATTTCGTTGCAGAGCCGGGAATCGAACCCGGGCCTTCGGGGGTGGCAGCTAATCACACTGACTACTACACCACAGAGGCGGACATTATTATTATTATTATTATTATTATTATTATTATTATTATTATTATTCACTAGCCTGAAAAATAAAACTTTTTTTGTGCGGTAAAAACGAAACTAGCCGCCTCTGTGGTGTAGTGGTTAGCGTGATTAGCTGCCACCCCCGGAGGTCCGGGTTCGATTCCCGGCTCTGCCACGAAATTTGAAAAGTGGTACGAGGGCTGGAACGGGGTCCACTCAGCCTCGGGAGGTCAACTGAGTAGAGGCGGGTTCGATTCCCACCTCAGCCATCCTCGAAGTGGTTTTCCGTGGTTTCCCACTTCACCTCCAGGCAAATGCCGGGATGGTACCTATCTTAAGGCCACGGCCGCTTCCTTCCCTCATCCTTGCCTATCCCTTCCAATCTTCCCATCCCCTACTAGGCCCCTGTTCACTATAGCAGGTGAGGCCGCCTGGGCGAGGTACTGGTCATACTCCCCAGTTGTATCCCCCGACCAAGAGTCTGAAGCTCCAGGACACTGCCCTTGAGGCGGTAGAGGTGGGATCCCTCGCTCAGTCCGAGGGAAGAGCCGAACCTGGAGGGTAAACAGATGATGATGATGATGATGATGAAAAACGAAACTAGGTGGGTAAATTCATTTCTTAACGCAGAATACGAGAAAAAAAATAGTTTTGGCGAATCACGTCTGGTTTGGTGGCAATTTTACAAAATATTATTTTGTTCTTACGTAAAATTGTTGATACTTAGTATTGATTAAATTTGATGTATTAATGTAAATTTCAGCTTGCAAAACGTAATCATATTTTTCATGTATTGAATACACATAAATGCTGCTTTGTAAGCAAGTAGATAGTATGTATTATATTTTTAATGTATATTGAAATTCGTGAAACTGAAGCATAAAGCGCCAATTTAGTTTCGACTGTACAGTTGCTTTTAAATTAATATAACCGTACCTTGAATAAAAATTACATGATTAAACATACATAGTTTTGTTACTTACATTATATGCAGGTTGGATTCACACCTCTGTCTTTTCCCGTTTTCCGTGGAATTTCCGGGTTTTTTAAGTTGTTGAATGATCTCTAGAAGGGTCGTCTCGTGAAATCGACCAACAGTAATCGGCCATCATATTCACATCTCAACGTCCCTGATAGCGTCGTTCTGCATCTTTGAGATCTTGGTGAAACCTTTCACCTTGTTCTTCACTGACAGCTCCTAAATTTAGAGGGAAATAATCCAGATGCGAAGCTAAGAAATGAAGCTCAAGGCTCATATTACAACCGAGTTCCTTAAACTTTACCAACATTTTCCTTACAATTTCTTTGTATTGAGGGTCCTTAATGTTGCCAAGGAATTTAGTCACTACATCTTTGAATGCGTTCCATGCCTCTTTCTCAATTTTGGTCACCGTGTCTGTGAAAATTTTATCCTTCATCTGTTTACGAATCTGTGGTCCATCAAATACGCCTTCTTTGATTTTAATAATGAGGGAAATTTAGTGGATAAATATTGGAAGCATATGCTACTTTTATCTAATGCCTCGACATACAGTTTCATCAATCCAAATTTGATGTGCAAGGGTGGAAGTAGAATTTTTTCACGGTCAATAAGACTTACATTCAAGACATTTTTGGATTCTGGTTGTAGTTGTTTCCTTTCTGTCCAATTCACTGTATCCCAATGTTTAGCCCGTGCCCTGTTATCCCATTCGCATAGGAAACAGGGACATTTTGTATAGCCTTTTTGTTGTCCCAGCAGCAATCCAATCACAGCAAATTTGCCACCCATGCTCATGATATTTAATTTTTTCAAGCACCAAATTTAAGGTCTCGTATGTTTCAGACATTTTTGTGGAGTGTGCAAGTGGACGGATGCCAGAACATTTGTATTATGAAGCAAAACAGCCTTTAAACTTATTTTGGAAGAGTCAATAAAAACACGCCAGTTACTGGGATCATACTCTTTCTCTCCCAATCGACGTAGAAGATTTGAAACATCCGTACAAAATACAAGTTCATCTTCTTGAGTATAATACTTTCGGACTGTTATCTTTGAAAGGAAACTGCTTTATCAGTCCATCATAAACATTGCATAAGGGCTGGGGCTTTTAACACGTCTAATTATTCAAGTGGTCTAAGATGAAAGACAAACTCTCAACTGTCTTCAATCCTACATACCTCGCGGTCTATTGCGTATCTGGGGGAGTTTGTTATGAATTTACCAGGAAATCCCTAACTACAAAAAAGCAATAAACCTATAATAAAATGCAAACAATAACAAATCAAATCACATAATTGTATTCTAAAAAATGTTGCGCGAGAACATCTCTCAACATTACATCTTACGAATTCATGCAGATACTAAAACACCAAATTGCGTCAAAACTAGACGTGATAGGAAAAAAATAGCATCATTTTAGGAATCAGGGCAGCGATTTCCATAAGAATTACATATTTTCTATTTTACCGCAAAATCATGTTGGCTAGTGTTGTAATAATAATAATTATTATTAAATGGCTGTACGGATTAAGCGAAATCCGGGCTACTGGAGTCCGGGTTAATAAGGTTCTATTGTATTTAACAACTACTTCGGTCACATCATTATTAAAGCAGGGACAACATGGGACTGGATTTTTTTTTATAAAACAGGACGTCTGTTCACCCCACTGTAGATGAACCTACTCAAGCCCTGTCCATCTTCTTGGCAGATGTTTCATTCTTACTCCACGGAGGACATTTTTCTGCTGGCTGTAAAACAGCTTGAAGTTCAAATGTAATGCCCGGGTACGTCATCCTCTGTGGATCCGTGGTAGAGTGTCGGCCTCCGCATCTCAAGATAGCGGGTTCGAACCCGGCAGAGGTAGCCGGATTTTTGAAGGGCGGAAAAAAGTCCATTCGACACTCCATGTCGTACGATGTCGGCATGTAAAAGATCTCTGGTGATACATTTGGTATTTCATCATCATCATCTGTTTACCCTCCAGGTTCGGTTTTTCCCTCGGACTTAGCGAGGGATCCCACCTCTACCGCCTCAAGGGCAGTGTCCTGGAGCTTCAGACTCTTGGTCGGGGGATACAACTGGGGAGTATGACCAGTACCTCGCCCAGGCGGCCTCACCTGCTATGCTGAACAGGGGCCTTGTGGAGGGATGGGAAGATTGGAAGGGATAGGCAAGGAAGAGGGAAGGAAGCGGCCGTGGCCTTAAGTTAGGTACCATCCCGGCATTCGCCTGGAGGAGAAGTGGGAAACCACGGAAAACCACTTCCAGGATGGCTGAGGTGGGAATCGAACCCACCTCTACTCAGTTGACCTCCCGAGGCTGAGTGGTCCCCGTTCCAGCCCTCGTACCACTTTGCAAATTTCGTGGCAGAGCCGGGAATCGAACCCGGGCCTCCGGGGGTGGCAGCTAATCACGCTCACCACTACACCACAGAGGCGGACTACATTTGGTATTTACCCGACAAAATTAATTCAATCTCAGCCATAGACGCCCAAGAGAGATCCGGTTTACTCTATGTCCGCTAGATGGCAGACAGAGTAAACCAGAACGTCGAAATTGACGAGCAGACAGCCAGATGGCGTCAAATCGAAATGTCTGCAAAACGGTAGCTGAGGCCATACGATTATTATTACTATTATTACGACTAAACCGTGGTAAAATGGATAGTTTACTGTGGTTAAGTTAAATTTTTGTTGCATCAAACACGGTTTTTAAAGGTGCGACGTTTTACCGCGGTGCGAGTAGTTAAGGAGCTAACCGAAGCCTTAAGGCCTACGTACGTTACATAACCTCACGAGTGCAGGGTCTCTCTTATAAACCCAGACCGAGCGCACAGTGCTTGTACTCTGCGCTACAGCAGCTGCCTCAGCCCAACTTACGTCGCGCGCGGCCGCCCTGCTTTAAGAGTGTATACAATCTTATATGCCGCCCCCGTGGTGTTGGGGTAGCGTGCCTGCCTCTTACCCGGAGGCCCCGGGTTCGATTCACGACCAGGACAGGGATTTTTACCTGGACCTGAGGGCTGGTTCGAGGTCCACTCAGCCTACGTGGTTAGAATTGAGGAGCTATCTGACGGTGAGATAGCGGCCCCGGTCTCGAAAGCCAAGAATAACGGCCGAGAGAAATCGTCGTGCTGACCACACGACACCTCGCAATCTACAGGCCTTCGGGCTGAGCAGCGGTCGCTTGGTAGCCCAAAGCCCTTCAAGGGCTGTAATGCCATGGGGTTTTGTTTGGGAGTTTACAATCTTATATGAAATCTCACCTTATAAAATATGCTGGAAGTGTCAACCTTCATAATGAGCAACTTCATAAGTACCATTAGGATTTTCTGCACACCAATAGCGAGAGTTACAACTGTTCATACGACCATTAAAACGAAACCAGCCCTCACCCGAAAAGAACACAGGCTGTGGGTTGAATAAACGAACATTCAATGATGCAAGATACCTCTCACAATATCTCACTCTTGCGGCTGAATCGGCAGGTTTTAAATAGTGGGCAGTAGTATAATACAGGGATTCGGCGGCCACCACCACCACAGGCTCCCAGAGGCCTCCTCCACCACCACCACCACCACAGCCAAAGGCCTCCCACATGCCTCCTCCACCACCACCACAGCCAGAGGCCTCCCAGAGGTCTCCTCCACCACCCGCGGGAAATTTGAATTTGTAAACAAAGCCACGTGCTTTTTGACAGCTGTCAACGACAACAACGCATCGCTAACCTCAGTACTGCCATCTTGACGGGCCTAAACCTCAGTAGTACCAACTTAACCTCACTAGCGCGTGGTAAACAAAGCCACGTGCTTTTTGACAGCCACGTGCCTTTTTGACAGCTGTCATCCGTCATCTTTAATCTATAGAGCACAGTGCTGCCCTCTTTAGCTACTTACCTTTGAAATGTGGTGGCGGATAATTTGAAAAATGATTTTTGACAGCAGCTATCTTTAATCTAGAGAGCACCGTGCTGCCCTCTTAAACAAACTCACGTGCTCAGCTGTCAAAAAAGCACGTGGATTTGTTTATCTCGCGCTAGTGAGGTTAAGTTGGTAGCACTAAGGTTTAGACCCGCCAAGATGGCAGCACTGCCGATGATAGGTGACGAATTTTACATCTACTACGATAAAGAGGGCAGCACAGTGCTCTGTGGTTTAAAGACGGCGGATGACAGCTGTCAAAAAAGCACGTGGCTGTCAAAAAGCACGTGGCTTTGTTTACCACGCGCTAGTGAGGTTAAGTTGGTACTACTGAGGTTTAGGCCCGTCAAGATGGCAGTACTGAGGTTAGCGATGCGTTGTTGTCGATGACAGCTGTCAAAAAGCACGTGGCTTTGTTTACAAATTCAAATTTCCCGCGGGTGGTGGAGGAGACCTCTGGGAGGCCTCTGGCTGTGGTGGTGGTCGAGGAGGCATCTGGGAGGTCTCTGGCTGTGGTGGTGGTGGAGGAGGCCTCTGGGAGCCTGTGGTGGTGGTGGCCGCCGAATCCCTGTATTATACTACTGTGGGCCCGTGTAAATCTGTACGGTTTGATGTGTAACAGCTTTGTAGCTGTGTGTGCAGAAGAAGCCGAAACCCCTACTTGTTGAGCTGATTTTGTGAGTGATTCATTCGGTGACCGTTCAAGATTCGCACCAGTGTCACCTAGCTTTCCCTCTGTTAAAACTGTTCGTGTGCGCGCATGTTACTTTATTGAGCGCTGAGTCAGTAGTTTCAAATTTATTTACAATTACGTGAATCTGTGCTTATGAAGAAGGTACTTGTCCAGGAAATTGCTGAAGAAATGCATCGCGTACCCCTCGAGCCGACTCGTACTTAAAATAACGTTTACATACGAAAATACGGTGTTGCAATTATAACTGTCTCACCGTGTTAACAGCTGAGATTCAGACTGACCATTGATGTTAGGTCGAACACTTGAATACTCAATGCAAGCTCAAGAACTATGCGCACGCCTCCCGTACAGCTGCTTAGGCCTCGGATAGTAGAAACGCCGCTGGACGGTCTGGGTTTATTTTTTAATATTTTTTTTTTGCTAGTGGCTTTATATCGCACCGACACAGATAGGTCTTATGACGATGATGGGAGATAGGAAAGGCCTAGGAGTTGGAAGGAAGCGGCCGTGGCCTTAATTAAGGTACAGCCACGGCATTTGCGTGGTGTGAAAATCGGAAACCATGGAAAACCATCTTCAGGGCTGCCGACAGTGGGATTCGAACCCTCTATCTCCCGGATGCGAGCTCACAGCCGCGTGCCTCTAACCGCAAGGCCAACTCGCCCGGTCGGTCTAGGTTGATATGAGAAACTCTGTATTACGTGCATCAAAAGTGTCGTGATTCAATTTAAAAGTTTACCGGGCGTGACTGAGCTATGTAAAGTCACATAGCGTGCATCCAAAGTGCCGTGATCTTATCGTTAAAATGGATTTGGCATTTCATATTGAACCCATGACCTTTGTGCCCTAAGAACATTATGTATAAATCGACAATCATTTAAAAGTTGGATTCTTGATAGCATGGATTTGACACGTGACGAGGGGGTGATTACCTTCGGTCCCACGCTCTGGGGTACGTGACGTCAGCCACACGTGTCAACGGCGGAAGAATCTCAAGTCATTTTTGTGAACTATTTCAAAGCGCGTGTACATGGCGACCCAAGCCAAGTCAAAAATATAGTGCCTATCAAAGGGGGTCAATCATCTCACAAATCGAACCCGTAAAAGTTTTAAATGTCCATGAACACTACCGCCAGAAATGTAGGAAGCATGTAGTCACTTTCAAAACTCTTGAAATTACAGTTTAGGTAAGTCAGAAAATTTATAAAAATTTTCTTGGCGGCAAAGGGAGAGATCCGAAGAGAGGGGGTAACTGCTATAAATACGAAGGGACGCCATGACGAAGTCTCCTTCTCCGGCATTTGCGATACAAAGCGGACGAAAAATTGTTGAGCTGCTCTGCGAAATCAAACAACGAAAGTAGACTGAGTTCAACTGCAGATTTCAGCCAGTGTGGCTAGGTCTTGTCTCCATGAGGAGATAGTTTTCTTGAGTGAAATAATTGTACCAGATAGGACGGTCAAAGTACTGAATAAATTCTAATGTGATTAAGTAATTCGTGTGCGGATATAATTATAGTCCATCGTGTGCGCTCAGCAAACAAGTGAAGGGTATTTTCTTTTTTTTAATGCTTTATTCCAGGAAACCTGAAGAAAATTAATAATGAACTGTGAAGCCATGAATGTAAAAATGGCTAAATAAAATGCCAGGGTCGCAGGTGAGCCCTATGATGAACACTGGCGAGACGACATGAGGTAGGTGACTTTCCATCTTACTACCTCTTATATCTTGTCTCGTGATCTCTAAAGGTGTATTTGAATGGGGATATACGACGCAGTGGTCACCCCTACTAAGTTTGTAAATGTGAGAATACGACTAAAAAAGTCATTTGTTTTATTGGATAAATTTTTCAAGTCTTGCGAGTGCCGTATAATGTTGTAAAAGTTATTGAATAGGGTTTCGAAGTGATATCACGTCCAATGTAGATCCTCATCCGTGTGAGTGTACTGCCTATATTTTGTGATGTCAAATTAAGATGTTCATTCGACGTAAATTTTTCCTGTCTGCAATTTGACGTTAATAATAATAATCCATGGTTACTCATTTTCAATCGAGTGGAAGCGCGCTGTCGGGTGAGAACCTAGGGTGATGAATTTGGTCACGGAGAGAAACGTTTTTCTATGCCCATTTTAAACTGTGTCTGACTGACAAATAAAAGATCTAGTAGAATGTTTCAGTCATTTTTTTTTGTAAAAATCAAGTTATTAAATACGATCTCATTTATGCGAAGTTATTCATGAGTAATGCATTGTGCCATATTAGACGTCGAGATTTCTAGTAAGGATTTATTCCAGTTCTTTGTCGATGATAATCGTGGAGCTGGGAAACAGAGGTTGGTTTTGTTGATATGAGATTTGTGAATCAGGTTAGAGTCCTGTCATTGAAGCCGGGACACGGAAGCCCGAGGAATGTTTTATACGAGTTGAGATGAGATGTGCGAATCAGGTTAGAGTCCTGTCATTGAAGCCGGGACATGATAGCCCGAGGAATATTTTATAATGTTGAGAATGGAAAGAAATTCATAGAAATCCATAGCGGTATCAATTGGCGACGCGTATAATTAGTGTGGGCATCTTGAAGCATAATCTGTGCATTTTGTTGGTTAGAATATCGTATTTGTTTAAATTTGTCGGCAGAGTTTAAAGAGAACATTTTGAGAAGCCAGTCAGCTGGAATAAACCAGGTGTTTCATGTAACTGCCAAGCGAGCTTGGGGGGCGAGAGGCCTCAGTTGTGATAACGGGACAGGCTTGGTATTGAGATTGTATTTCTCGGCCAGGGAAAACGTTAAAATGCTGGATTTAGTTGAAATTCATAGCCGGTAATGATCTAAGTATTGTGAAATACTGTAATTGGGGACGTATTGAACATTTGAAATCACGAACTTTGAGTATAAGGAACAGAGTAACCAAACTCAGGGTTGTCCAAAATATAGAGCGATGGCTGTGATGATCGGTTTGTCTGTGAGGGGTGTGCAAAATTTCATAAATGGTAATGACGAGATATGACATCGTAATTATATGGCGAGTTGATTGGTTTGTACGTAGATTATTAGGATATCCAAGTGTTGATAACGGTTAGGACTAGATTAGATTTTAAAAGTGTGAGATCACGAGACAAGGTATATAACTGGACATGAATTATGTAACAATTCTTTTCCAGCCAGATAAAGATCATAAGATTGAATTCACATCACAGCTGCGTAGAAATTTGTGAAGAAACCAGAGTCCGCGGAGATAAAATTTGTTGTTCGTTAACATTTCATTAAATCATTTAAATTTATTTAATTATTAAATTCAGTGAAACCGCATTTTGAAATAACTTTAATCAAGCGAATAACTTGGAGATGCATTCTGGAAATTTTAGTTTGTTTTCTGGGGGAATATTAAAATATAAAGTAACGTTTAAGGGGACATATCCGAAGGAAATGGATTTTACTGCCACAAAGTTTGTGAGCATTGCTATTGTTGTAATTATTGAACTTTGATTGATTGAGCATTGAATGGGCTGGGGATAGTAAAGTGGAAACTTTGGTCATCAACCGATGTAACTTAATTGTGTTTAGCCTTCAGCCTAGAAACTTGGATGGTCAGGGGGTCATCAACCTCAGCGACTTAGATTAGGGCCATATGCCATTGTAGCATCATTTCCTTGCGGTCATCATCCACAATGACTTTAAAGTAACTTAGAAGATTAGATGTCGGTCCATGACATAGACGCAGGTCACATCGATTCAATTAAGGGTCCATGCCGTAGAACCACTGTGTGGCACACACCGATTGGACGGCCTTAATTATACCCAGAGTCCAGAGTTCGTGTTACGAGGGCTGGACCATAACGAATCACTATGATGGTACATGTGGTCTCACGTGAAAGCCGAATTTAAAGATTTCCAGACTTTCCTTTCTTAAATGATTAATAATTGAGACAATGGTTTCTAGTATGAATGCCCGTCAGGCAGTTACGTTAAAGTCTCACACCAGTGTTCTGACGTTTATGTAAAAAATGATTGTGGTGTCCAATGGACACAATTGACTTCTATGATACCATTGACATAAAAGATGGCTTCAGAATTTTCCTGAATAAATAGGAATCTTTTAAACAGACCTTTCATTACAGTAGATAGATTAGAATTACTGAACCCTACCATTACCTCAGCAAGTGACGAAGAACCCGACACGACCCAAGAGACAGATCTCATGAACTTTGCTGATAGGTAAGAAATGTAGGTATCCCTCAATATGGACCTAAAGGGTTCAATATCATATATCTACAATACAGGGTGTTTACAAATGAATATCGGAGTTTTAACACCTTATAATATTGAATACATTAAACTTACAGTTATAAATTAAATGTCAAATGAAAGAGCAACTCAAACAATTTTATTACGAACTTTACAAATGTTCAATATGACCACCATTTGTTACACGGCATACATCAAGTCTATAGTCGAGTTCTTCCCAAACGTTATTAAGTGTGTCTTCAGTAATCTCAGCAACAGCTGCTTCAATCCGGTTTCTTAATTCAGGAAGGTCAGCTGGTAGCGGAGGCACGTACACATGATCCTTGATGAAGCCCCAAAGGAAAAAATCGCATGGCGTTAGGTCGGGAGAACGTGGAGGCCATGCCAAGCAAGTCCTGTCATTGGGGCCCTTGCGGCCTGTCCAGCGCTCGGGTACAGTGACGTTCAACCAATTGCGTACGTCGTTATGCCAGTGAGGTGGCGCACCATCTTGATGGAAAATGAAGTTCTCTGGCTCATTTTCTTCCAACTGAGGGAAGAGCCATTGCTCTAGTGTATCGAGGTAAGAAGTACCAGTTACAGTACGTTCACCATAAAAGAAAGGCCCATAAACCTTTCGCCGGGATACAGCACAAAAAACATTCACTTTAGGGGAATCTCGTTGCATTTGTACCAACTCGTGAGGATTTTCTGAGCCCCACATGCGCACATTATGAGTGTTTACATGTCCACTAAGGTGAAAGACCGTTTCATCACTGAAAACAACACGATTCATAAACTCATCATCATGTAACAACATGTCGTTTGCGAAGTTGGCACGTAATCTGTGGTCTGCCGGCTTTAGAGCCTGTAATAACTGTTAACGGTAAGGACGTAGCTGTAAGCGTTTTCTTACAACATTCCAAACGGTCGACGCAGGAAGTTGTAATTCACGACTAGCCTTCCGGACTGATTTCTTTGGGCTACGAGTGAATGACTCTCTCACTCGCTCAACAGTCTCTTCATTTAATCTTGGTCGTCCCTTGCTCTTCCCTTTACAAAGGCAACCGGTGTCTTCAAACTTATGATACCATCTGCGAATGTTATTATCACTTGGAGGATCACAACCGAACTTAATGCGGAAAGCACGTTGCACAGTAACTACAGATTCTGTCTTTGCAAACTGCAAAACACAAAAAGCTTCCTGTTCACTAGTCGCCATCTTTGCTACTACCGCTGTCTAGCGGATTGCGGCGAAACCATTGCACGTACATGCGCATTGGTGCCAGCAAACAAAACTGTTTGAGTTGCTCTTTCATTTGACATATAATGTATAACTGTAAGTTTAACGTATTCAATATTATAAGGCGTTAAAACTCCGATATTAATTTGTAAACACCCTGTATATTGAGGAGGATGAACAGGGGGAAATAGTCTATGGCGTCTTCGTAACAATTAATAAGTAACCAACTAGAGTTCCTCACTCACAAATATAACCCGCTTTTTCGCCAACAAGTAATCTAAGTCAGCGAGAATTTCAAATGCATTGAAATTTGGCGCTCTCGTTCGCCCTTCCTTTTCCGTATCGGCTGAAACTGATAACCTAACCTTAACTAACCTAACGAAACAAAATTAATTAATCTTAGAAATAAAGGGTATTTTTAAAATTTATAAAGTGCGCCTCTGTGGTGTAGTGGTTAGTGTGATTAGCTGTCACCCCCGCAGGCCCGGATTCGATTCCCGGCTCAGCCACGAAATTTCAAAAGTGGTACGAGGGCTGGAACGGGGTCCACTCAGCCTCGGGTGGTCAACTGAGTAGAGGTGGGTTCGATTCCCACCTCCGCCATCCTGGAAGTGGTTTTCCGTGCTTTCCCAATTCTCCTCCAGGCAAATGCCGGGATGGCACCTAACTCAAGGCCACGACCGCTTCCTTCCCTATTCCTTGTCTATCCCTTCCAATCTGCCCTTCCCCCTGCAAGGCCCCTGTTCAGCATAGCAGGTGAGGCCGCCTGGGCGAGGTACTGGTCATCCTCCCCAGTTGTATCCCCCGACCCAGAGTCTGAGACTCCAGGACACTGCTCTTGAGGCGGTAGAGGTGGGATCCCTCGCTGAGTCCGAGGAGAAAACAAACCCTGGAGGATAAACAGATTAAGAAGAAGAAGAAATAAAGGGTTGAAATAGAAGATATGAAAAAAAATCACTACAATGATGCTGACAAGGAGAAGAATGATTATAACACTGTTGTTTATTCTTCTTCTTTATCTGTTTATCTTCCAGCGTTGTTTTCCCCTCGGACTCAGCGAGGGATCCCACCTCTACCGCTTCAAGGGCAGTGTCCTGGAGTGTAAGATATTGGGTCAGGGGATACAACTTAGGAGGATGACCACTACCTCGCCCAGGAGGCCTCACCTGTTATGCTGAACAGGGGCCTTGGTGGGGGATGGGAAGATTGGAAGGGATAGACAAGGAAGAGGGAAGGAAGCGGCCGTGGCCTTAAGTTAGGAACCATCCCGGTATTTGCCTGGAGGAGAAGTGGGAAACCACGGAAAACGACTTCCAGGATGGCTGAGATGAAATCGAACCCACCTTGACTTAGTTGACCTCCCGAGGCTCAGTGAACCCCGTTCCAGCCCTCGTACCACTTTTCAAATTTCGTGGCAGAGCCGGGAATCGAACCCGGACCTCTGGGGGTGGCAAATAACACAGTAACCACTACACCACAGAGGCGCACTTTATAAATTTTAAAAATACATATTCCGCCTCGGTGGTGTAGTGGTTAGTGTGATTAGCTGCCACCGCCAGAGGCCCGGGTTCGATTCCCGGCTCTGCCACGAAATTTGAAAAGTGGTACGAGGGCTGGAACGGGGTTCACTCGACCTCGGGAGGTCAACTGAGTAGAGGGGGGCTCGATTCCCTTTTCAGCCATCCTGGAAGTGGTTTTCCGTGGTTTCCCAGTTCTCCTCCAGGCAAATGCCGGGATGGTACCTAACTTAAGGCCACGGCTGCTTCCTTCCCTCTTCCTTGTCTATACTTTCCAAAACTTCCCATTCTCCTACAAGGCCCCTGTTCAGCATAACAGGTGAAGCCGCCTGGGCGAGGTACTGGTCATCCTCCCCAGTTGTATCCCCCGACCCACAGAGTCTGAAGCTCCAGGACACTGCCCTTGAGGCGCTGAGTCCGAAGGAGAAACCGACCCTGGAAGGAAAACAGATTAAGAAGATTAAGAAGACGAAGAAGAGAAAGAAGAAGAACATATTACTGTATTAGCCATTTCTACAGATTTCGAGAGCAGTTGTTCAGTTAAGACAAGATATCTTGGGAACTATTTGCTCTAGAAGACGGTAATATATGTTGATTTATAATAAGCATCCTGCTCCATAAGTTGGCTCTATTGATTATCATGAAATTACTTCATATCTGGTGTTTATATTGTAGGAAACATGGTAGTATCGACCTCTCGTAAGTAACGTTGCACTTGTCGGTAGCGTGGCCGAGCGGTCTAAGGCGCTGGTTTTAGGCACCAGTCCGAAAGGGCGTGGGTTCGAATCCCACCGCTGCCAAGAGTTTTATTCTGTAGAAAGCAATTGCGGGCAAGTGTTTCATATGCGATGTGGCATTTTCAAGTGTGATTTCTAAAGAAAAACACATTTTTTGCCAATGTTTCCAATTTTCTCAGAATCTACTTAAGGTAGAACTCTGAAATCGTTAACAATGGTGGTGGTGATGGTGGTGAATATTGTGTTAAGAGGAAGTACAACTAGGCAACCATCCTCTATATAACACTGATCAGAGAGAAATATGGAAGGGATCCGACACTTCGAAATATGAAAATATCGACCAAAGAAAGACAAGGGCCACTAAGGAAGTGAAAATGAAAGACTCCCTAGCCCTCCTGTACCTAACAGTGTCGGGGTCGGAAAAGAACAAGAGTTAACCAAAGGAGGTCGGATAGGATAGATAAAAGTGAGGAGCCTGCAACAAGTAAGAGGAGAAAATTCCAGGACTCAGCTAAGGGTCCCGTGGTCGCCCACCCACGCTTCAAGGTTCAGAGCCCCCGGGGCCTCTTTTTGTCGCCTCTTATTACAGGTAGGGGATACCGTGGGTGTTATTCTACCGCTCCCACCCACAGGGGGGCCTTTCGTAAACAGATTTATTGTTTACAGTATATATGAATCTACAATGGTAGAGATATCACACATATTTTGATCAAAACTACTTTTTTAAAAATAAATAAATTTAAAAATTAAGAACTTGATTTGTCCCCCCTCTGTGGTGTAGTGGTTAGCATGATTAGCTGCAATCCCTGGCGGCCCGGGTTCGATTCCCGGCTCTGCCACGAATTTGAAAAAGTGGTACGAGGGCTGGAACTGGGTGCACTCAGCCTCGGGAGTTCAACTGAGTAGAGGGGGCGATTCCTTCCTCAGCCATCCTCGAAGTAGTTTTGCGTGGTTTCCTACTTACCCTCCAGGCAAATGCCGGGATGGTACCTAACTTAATACCATGGCCCCTTCCTTCCCTCTTCCTTGTCTATCCCTTCCAATCTTCCCACAGCGCGAGTTGGCCGTGCGGTTAGAGTCGCGCAGCTGTAAGCTTGCATCTGGGGGTTCAAACCCCACTGTTGGCAGCCCTGAAGATGGTTTTCCGTGGTTTCCCATTTTCACACCAGGCAAATGCTGGGGCTCTACCTTAATTAAGGTCATGGCCGCTTCCTTCCCCCTCCTAGAGCTTTCCTATCCCATCGTCGCCATGAGACCTATCTGTGTCGGTGCGACGTAAAGCAAATAGCAAAAAAAAAATCCCATTACTCCACAAGGCCCCTGTTCAGGTACTGATCCTCCTCACCAGTTGTATCCCCTGACCGAAAGTCTCCGCTCCAGGATACTGTCCTTAGGGCGGTAGAGGTGGGATCGCTCGCCGAGTCCGAGTGAAAAGCCAACCCTGGACGGCCAACTGATTAAGAAAGAAGAGCAATTTGATTTACGTCGCAACGACACAGATTTGTCTTATGGCGACGATGGGATAGGAAAGGCCTAGGAATGGGAAGGAAGCGGCCGTGGCCTTAATTAAGGTACAGCCCCAGCATTTGCCTGATGTGAAAATGGGAAATCACGGAAAACCATCTTCAGGGCTGGGGACAGTGGGGTTCGAACCCACTATCTCCCGATTACTGGATAATGGCCGCACTTAAGCGACTGCAGCTATCGAGCTCGGGTGAAGAAAGAAGAAAGAAATAACTTGATTTAAACATTTATATCTTGTTTTCTAATAAAGGTAGAACCAAGGAAGTAGACGGGTGAATGTATTATATATGATTTTATATTGCATCAAAATTTCGTTTCATTAGCTTGGAAAGTCAAGAGAAATCGAGATGTAAATCTGTTAAATTTTTACTTTACCAGGATAGGCCTTTGATACTCCCATTAACGACAATACCACGGTAAGAGTTTTACTACGGTTTCGAATTATCTGAGAATGCTGCACCTGGGCATAAGACAGAATATGACACCATAGAAAAGAAGCGTGATGGTACCGCCCATTTCCACTAAAATCTCTCTTTTCAAAAATGTGTTGTTTTGTTGGTTACATCCTTATTTCGGGGAGGTCTTCAACTGCTCCTTAAATATGTCCACCTATAGTAGAGGACCACACTGTCCCCAGTCGGTCAGCCTCTAATTATTCACTTTGTCTTGTAGAATTTCTTTCCATTAAAGCTCCCACTTTATTTCAATTAAAAATGGTCGTCCACATTCCGTAGCCAATGGCAGGGACCACACAGGGCGCGCGCGTGCGAATCTTACTCCACTCCGGAGATATATATCTACTTCTTAAAAGGAATGTGCATACAATTAACATTCTCAACGAGCCGACCTCTTTGTCCCCACAAAAATATTCAATCATTTGACGGCGAAATAAATAAAATTGGAAGTGGCTGGATGACGATGCCCGTCGTACGTTACCTGAATGTAGTGGATCCCGAAAATATTGCACACACGAATGAAATGAATCAGGGAAATCAAAACCCCACTACCTACAGTAAACCAAATTTTACAGTAGAGCAAAAAATAAAATACAGATCATCCCCCACACTGGCTTTATATCTTATGCGTTTATCTATTCATTTTGTGTAAAAATATATCTTCACTGTGCGAGCAAACCCTATCCATTATTTCCCTTTAAGACTGATCAGTCCTTTCAGTCAATATTTAATTCCAATTGTAGCATCTGATAATATAAATACTTATATTACGAAGCATTTAATTGAGAAAGAATTAATGCTAAAACTGGAATTGAATATTGATAGAATTAAGGGTTTTCTTACTTCCAGAGTATATCAAATAACAATGTATTGTACCAGTATAACATAACTACGTACAGGTGATATGAAAGTTTTCATTAAGAGTAATATTGTTACATTTTTAATTTCAAATGTACAGAAGGAGACAGAAATCCCTAAAATGCTATAATAAAAACCATATTAAAATACAGATGTTGTTCTTTAAATCATCATTCCATAGACTGGTTTGATGAAGCACTCCACGCCACCCTATCCTCTGCTACCTTTTCATTTTTACGTAACTACTACATCCCACATCTACTCTAATCTGTTTGTCATATTCATGCCTTGGTCTATCCCTAAGTCCTGGGTGTCTTTGTGTCCTATAATTCTAACTCTTCTTCTGGTCAAATTTATTCAGTTCGATCTTCTCTCATCAATTCGATTCAGTATCTCTTCATTCGTGATTCGATCTACCCATCTTCCCTAACCATTCTTCTGTAACTACTACATTTCTAAAGCTTCTATTACCTTTCTTTCTTTCCTTCTTTCTTTCTTTCTTTCTGAGCTAGTTATCGTCCATGTTTCACTCCGATACAATGCCACGCTCCAGACCAACGTCTTCAAAACTATCTTTCTAATTCTTATATCATTGTTCAAAGTGAGCAAATTTATTTTGCTTGCTTGTACTAGACTGAACTTTATGTTCTCCTTACTTCTCCCATCGTCAGTTATTCTACTACCCAAGTAAAAATATTCACTTCCTTTAACCCTTTCAGCCCCGAATGATTAAACCGTGGGCGAAAAAAGTCATCATAGTGTTTTTTTGTTACTACATAGGGTGTCTATGAAAGAAACTTAGTGTCACTTTGGTTTTGACCATTTATTTCAGAAAATATTGGTTGATGCCAATTGGCATCATTGGTACGAGATGATTACTGGACATAAGTAAATCATGTGTCTGTAAGTACAGTAAACATTTTGTTCTTTTATGGTCTGCAAGAGAGAGAAAAATAGTTTTTGCTTCCTAAAATACAACTTATGCTGCATAAACTTCAGGAAAATAGGAAGAAACATCAATATAAAATATTGTACAATAATATTTCAGTCAAATTATTTGTCCAAACTAATCTAAACAGCTACTTTGTATTACATACCAACACTCAAGTCATATCATCATTTTAGTTGATCCCGTTCAAAACAATTGCTGTTCCTGTAGAAGCATAAAGCTACATCACATTTTTTGCACTTCACCCGCGAGTAGTACTTTATGCAAAGCTTGCACCTTTGTTTGTTATCCAGATGCTGAGGCCAGTGAGCCAGTTCATCAAACCGAGCATCAGCAACTGAATGAGGAGCTGGATGTTTTCTTTTTGCAGGAGTGTTTGTTTCATCTGTGGGCCGGCCTCTCTTCCTGATCGTTGATACATTACCTGCATCCATCAAGGCCCAAAGCAACTTGAGACCTGAATTTTATTAGGGACATGTACTCGAAGTCCATTCGCTGATGTAAACCTCGCCTATACAGTAACCAGGCATTTATAATGCAGGCATCTATGAGAAGAAACATATTCTCAAATAATTACGTATTCCTTTGATATCTGTCCTGAAGAGTGCTGCCAACATGCCCTAAAGATGTAATCCTCCCATGTCTTCATTGTAAACCTTTATCATGGCAGGCCTCTCAACCTCTATATGGTTTTTAGTTCCAACGGACCAACGTACAACTTTACTGATACGTTGTACACCAACGAAAGAGGAGATTGCATGGACACACTTGTTGGCAAGCCAACGGACCACCGCAATGTTGCTTCTAACGTCTGTCCTATAATCAAGGCTTCCTATCCCTTCTCTCTTCACCTTCATTTCATCCTTCTATTGACACCCAGGTACTCGATTTATTCGGACAGTAGCAGCCATCCAAATACCCCAGTTGTCGACATACATTTTATAATTCTAATTCTCAGGTATTACGTCATCTAAACACAACACTATATCCCCACTGATTCGTGACTTCATTTTTTTATCTAATATTTCCTGTATCGCCTGACTTCATTAGAATGCACTCCATTACATTTGTGTTCGATTAATAATAATAATAATAATAATAATAATAATAATAATAATAATAATAATAATAATAACTTTTGTTGGGGTTTAGAATGTCGTTATTTTTCTGAAAATTCATGAGCCTAAGGGTTACCATTACTTTATAGATATATTCATAGTTCTTTCGATTTATCGGGACTTTTTATCTTCCCTGTAGCTGGAGTCAAAAATGATGGCAGTGATTATCTGTACACCCTGAGGTGAATAAAGAAACAATCTGTGCTCCCTCTGGTCTTCGGAGCTCAAAAACCTATCCATCATTGTATCCACCTTCATGTAAGGGAGAAATTTTCTTCAACTACTGTTTTAAAATTAAACTTATTTAGCTATGAATCTGTTCGTCTGAGTATATTTCTGCATAATTTTCATGAAATTTCTTTCTGCATTTCAAGGAGTGATGCCATTTCCGAAGGCAGACAGAGAACATTTTATTTTTTAAATATAAGATACAGAGATTTCCAAACTTCGATGTGAATTCACCCTGTACTGAAGACGACTTGCGAGTCTCCCTGTACTGGTCCACTACTCTCTCTGATTGATGCTGTATGTGTGTGTGTCGTCCATCTGAGGAGATTGCTTCCCACTGGCCGCCCGCTACAATCATTACATTACACCAACAATAGCAGCCGTCAACAATGGTCTCCTGACGTGACCACTGCGAGCTGCAACATTCTACTTGCGAGTGAGAGAAATTCCCTTCATAATATCGTGATTGCCTTAAAATGGCTACGTCCTGCATGTCCTGCACCACGAATATTACCGGCCATTAGCGCAGGTCGCCTACGGAAATCAAATCAAAAGACCTGCATCTGGCGAGCCGAACTTTTCCTAGGACACTTCCGGCACTAAAAGCCATACGCCATTTCATTTCTTTCAGTGCACACAAACTAGTCTAACACAGTTATTAGTATAGAGAGCCTCCGTGGCTCAGGCGGCAACGCGCCGGCATTACTGGGTTCCGTGGTTCAAATCCCGATCACTCCATGTGAGATTTGTGCGACAGTGGTTTTCTCTGTCATCTTTCATTCCATCAACACTCTCCAATATCATTTCATTTCACCTGTCAGTCATTAATAATTTCCCCAGAGGAGTGTGATAAGTTTCGGCAGCCGGCACAGTTCCTATCATCGCCGCTAGATGGGGGGTTCATTCATTCCATTCCTGACCCCGTCTAATGACTGGAAACAGGCTGTGGATTTTCATTCATTCATTCATTCATTCAGTGACAGTGATGATGATGATGATGATGATTATGATGGTGATTATTTACTATTATTATTATTCATCGTTAGGGCCAATAAGGACCCCCAGATCCCAACTGCTTGTTTTCTTCCGGGCCAACCAGGTTTTCATCCTTTCGGAGTATGCTTTCATCCATGTACCAGAATGGACATTCTTCAGTTGAGTTGGGAATTCTTCTTAGTGAACCTTTCTAAGTTTGTGTTTGAGTGGTGTTCGGAGTTGAATGCTGTTTCTGTGATTCCATACTATAAAAGATCTTTATCGATCTCCACGAACTAAGTAGGAACCGTTTTGAGACTTCTGAAGTAGGATATCAAACGTTTACAGATTCTTTCAGCTGGCAATCTGAAGAGGTGAGCGTAAAAATTTATCCTCATTTCCGGTATTATTATTATTATTATTATTATTATTATTATTATTATTATTATTTAACGTTTGGTTTCTAATACTGAGAGTCTCCGCATACATGTTCAGCTCACCTGGTGCAGATCATTCCATAGGCGATATCTGAATGTGAGATGATAATAATAATAATAATAATAATAATAATAATAATAATAATAATAATAATAATAATAATAAGGATAAGAAGAAGAAGAAGAAGAAGAAGAAGAAGAAGAATGTAGGAAGAGTGTGAAACCCGGTATCTGCAAGTAGCCTACTTCTGTCAAATAATATTAAGGGGGCTGCTCAAGGCTTAAATTCTCCATCCGACGGACGGACGAAGTTTCCATCAACAATGTGTCACTCGTTATCACGTTCCCTGCGACAGTGAATTTTGATGACTTAATTTTACGTCGTATCGGCTGCTTTCAGTTATTACAGGCTCGGGTCACCGGTGGCCTGAAGAACTTGACTTTGGTTAGTCCTTACTTTGAAATCCAAAACAATGCTAGAGCAATGGATAGAAATCACCGTCACAGTCATCACTTTCTTTCAAATCATGAGCAATTCGTCCGGGATCCAATGCCGTCCTAAACCGCTTTCTCTTCCGTGCCACCGGTGTGTCAGAAGGTTGGTACTCCTCGTATTAAACATCTGAAGACAACAAAAAAGGAAGCTTCATTCACTGTAAGCGCGCAAGCGATACCCGCGTAAAATATACGTTAGACAACAATCCGAATACAGGGTGACCCGAAGCGATATGAATGGAAGATGCAAAGAAAAAAAAAGTCCTTCGGATCACCAGTGGGCCGATCGAAACTAGCACTACTCCAATAGGAACACTATGTTGCCATTAGTTGTCGGAAATTTGTAACTATTGTCGCGGCCACCAAATTAGGCGGGTCAGAGAAATTACGCTGTTGCCAAGGTTACGTAGCAACTGGCGAAGAAATGTCTAACTGAACACATTTCGGAACGCGAGGAATGTTGTTCTCTCTTAAGATCCTCAGGTTACTTCGTATAATGTTTCAAAACAAATTATACTAAAAGCTTCGGAAAAGACTGCTGATTTCATTGGTGTAATTATTTTCCATATAAACCACTTTAAATAATTAAAAATAAAATCTTGAAAGAATAAATTTAAACCCGCAAAATCATGTATTGAAAATTTCAGTAAGCGGCCAAATTTTTATTTCTTCAGCCAATAAAATTTTCTCTGCGGGAAAAATGTAAACAATCGTCTGGCTTATAATTTTTATCTAAAACATATTTCCGCGAGTCTTGTAATTTTCCTGGAAAATGGCCCGGAAAGTGATCATGTCAATGTCACTAGCTGAGGCAGTTTGGGGCGCGCGCACCAGCACAGGCTGCAGGACGCCGTGAATACTTTCGGATTACATATTAATCTGTATCAGTTTTATTACATTATAACTTTAAATATTTGAATACTGTATATTGTACTGAGTAATATACAAAAAGAACTACTTTAAAGAATAGGTGTACATTAATTTACAATGAATTAAGAATCGGTTTCTAGCTTCAAGCCAGTCTAAGATTTCTTAGTCACCGTCATCACTCATCTCACTATCTGTCGAGTTGTCATTTACATTGAGGATGAATGACTCCATTCCTTCGTCTCTTACTATTTCCTTGGCCCAATCGTCTGTTTGAAGATTTTCCGCGCGATTGACGCACTTTTCCCAATCTGCAGCAGTCACATGGTCGATGGCTTCTGACGTGAGTTTTTCTACGTCCTTTATTTTGAATGTCTTGTTCCTCTCTGCCACATCTCTCTTGACTTGAGCCCAAATCAATTCATATTCACTATCCATCTTTAACTGCACCATCGGTGCGAGCTCAACAGCTGTATGGCTTACTCGGGTAAGGTGGCTTGAAGCGGATGGGCTTCAACTAGACAGCACTGCACGATCAGCGTTGCCAATCCATGCTCAGAGGTAGGCAACTCTCGACAATCTTTCGCTTCGCCGTTCCCATATCTGACGACAGCGCAGTTTTCCTCACCCGCCTAATTTGGTGGCCGCGACAATAGAACGTATTTACTTAGTCCGCAATTTTGGGAAGTTCGCGCCGGCGGATAAGAGTAACATGTTTCGGGAAGCATGTTGACTCGAACCGCGAGGAACGTGATATTTTTTGTAGTATTTGAAGCCATTTGTTTTCAGTTTCGAGGCACTTAATTTGTAACTGTTTGGTTCTTCAGTCCGCCGAGATTAATTTTGAGGAAGGATAGATGAAAGTGAGGAGCCTGCAACAAGTAAGAGGAGAAAATTCCAGGACTCAGCTAAGGGTCCCGTGGTCGCCTACCCACGCTTCAAGGTTCAGAGCCCCCGGGGCCTCTTTTAGTCGCCTCTTACGACAGGCAGGGGATGCCGTGGGTGTTATTCTACCGCCCCCACCCACAGGGGGAAGACGAACAAGACACAGGCACTAAAAATGTGACTGCCTGTTAACACACAGTCTATAGAGGCTCACTTCGAAAAACAAGAAAAACAAAACTAGTTTTACATAGGAGGCTTGCAGTGGTCTCTCAACGATGCACTGGTTGCATTTGGCAAAGTATTGCAGCTCGCTGCCATTCTGGGGCGTAACGTTGGTTATTCCACGATTAAAAATACCTAAGAACTTTAATAATGTTGATAGTTTAATCTCAGTCCAGTTGCTATAGATGTTTGATGATGATGATGCTTGTTGTTTAAAGGGGCTTAATATCTAGGTCATCGACCTCTAATGGTACGAAATGTTATAACAATTTAAAAGTACATGATCCTCCACAGACCAGAATTCGAAAACGTGAGGACGAAGAATGAATGGATGGATATGAAGTTAAAACAATCAGTGGATCCGACCCACAATGACCCACATTCCCAGAAACTAGCATTAAACAATAGTATTACTGACCAAGGGACTCCTTCTAAAGCACAATACTGAATCAATGATGCTTGTAGTCGAAACGGGTCCAAAATCCAGGTCATCGGTCCCTGATAATGGTACTTATCGCTAGGAAAATAGAACCATTTGTCATGTTGCGGTACTAATCAAAAGTAGCGTTGAGTCGAGGTATTCCATACATTATGGTACTACTCACAGGTAATGAAGTTCGTACATGTAACACAGACCTATGGTGCTTCGCACATTGTGGCGCTTTTTACAAGCAACGCGAACGTATGCAGGAAACGCAAACCTGTGGCGTTCCTCACGTAGTGGGTACTAAGCATAGGCAAGGCAGAACCATGTTGTCGCTCATCCCATGGTGTTGCTCGTACAGGGATAGGAAACACAGCTACTGTAAAATGCATCCTGTACCACACACTGTCGCTACTAACCAAAAACCTATTTTGTACCTAACATAGTGGTACTACGCGCAAGTAAAAGCGACCCATGGTGTTCCTTGCGTGATGGTACTAATTACAAGTAGTCTCATGGTTATAATTTGATCATCACTTGGTCGCAGCTTTTAGTCGCCTCTTACGACAAAGGGGGTTGTGCGTTTGGTCCGCGAGAGGTATTTTATTTCCCTCAAGTCTGCCGGCAAGCCGGTTAGGACACCCCTATCCGTTACCTGGGACGCGCCACGTGGGTGTATCACCTCTCGCCCTGCTACGCCAGCGTAGTAGGTTCGTGGCTGTAGATTTTTATGAGACGCCGAAATTTCAGAAAAGACGTTATGTTGTCTTCTCATTTCATCCGTTGTCTGGCTCTCGTTAACTTTATAGTTTTGCTGCACCGACTTTCAACAGTGTACTGTAGTAATGCATGCGCGCGTGTGCGAGTGAATGACTGAAACTTCGCAACAAAGCTGTAAGGAGACAAGCTTGAAGCCGTGACCAGGCTGTGATCAATACAAGGTGAGTAACGTTGGGCGTTATTTTTAACTGTTACTTTTTCACAGTTACTTTATTGTAGCAGTGACAGATGTAGCAGTTACACAAAAAAGATTTGTCACACCTCTACACAGGACTGATGCAATTGTGCGAAGCTAAGCCATCAAGGACCGATGCAGAAGCTAGTATTCTATAATTATAATAGAAGCAAATTTAATAAACTTCACTACTATTCTTTTCTGCTTTTTTCTTGGCAAAGTGCGAGATCGCGAAATTTTTGGTGAAATTTTACAAATTTGCCAGAAAACACGAAATTATTTACCTTTAAACCCCTCCCTAGTATATCGTACTAAGTTGTAGCGAAAAACAAATCGCATTCCGTCATACATCGTACTAGGTTGTATCCTACCTGCGTTTTAGGAGCGTATACTTCTGCCATCTCTTGGTGAATTTTAGAGTTAACTACTGGCACTCCTAGCACGGAGTATTTAGAAAAGATTGCTATGTATCATAATGTTTAGTGATCTTTGGACAGTAGTTTAAATGCCTTTGGAAATATGTGACGCATGTATGGCGGCACTGTTTCACTCGACGTAAACAGAAATGACGGCCTAGTGAGTTGTGGGTTGGGTTACTGGTGAGGAAATATCGTATTTGCAGGACCAATGTTTGAATTTAGAAGGTTATATCGAGAAGTGATGACTACAGGAGTGGTGGCAGTGATTTTGAAACAGAAATTGAAGGATTTGAACATGAGGACTGTTAAAAGCAGTAAGATGATGGACCTCCAGCGGCGAAAATATCGCAATGAAATAGGCCTTTGACTGTATAATGGTATAATAATTTGGACTCGGTGAATGTCAAGGTGTTTTCCACAACTTACTGGTAGGATCAAGTATGTTTGACAAGTTTTCATTGTAGTTTGTACAGGACGTTTTTCAACTTTCGGTAGACAATACAAACCAGTACGCGAAGATGAAGCAGCAAAATAAAGAGGATCGAAAGTGGGAACCTACAAGTATATAATTTGTATTATACTGAAAATAAACTCTTTAAAAATAAATATGCCCTTAGAAATAAAACAAAACTGTTATATTTGAACTAAGAGTTATGTCTCTTCGGTTGTTAAAATCGCCCCCTACAAATTTTCCAAATTATTTTAATCTGTAAGAATGAATCTGCTTAATGTTGGTTAGTGAAATTTTAATTTTCCTTTGCCACAGTCTTACATGCAACCCTCGTAAAAATGACAGGTATATAGGCGTAGTGGGTTTGTATTTATTACTATTCATACGTTGGATCTACAGTCCTGGAGTTATAAAAAAAAGATGTCTGGAAATTTGCATTTGAGTAGCCTCAAAGATACAAGTGAGAGGGTTGAGCAAAATCGCGAAATAATCGACGAAATTATGTGGAATAACTCCTGTAATAACTTGAACCAACACAGTGTTCAGGCGTCTAGTTAATAAGAAGTATAATGTTTTAAAAATGCAAAATTCTGGTGATATAGCAACATACAGTGCAATCATTCTTTCTTCAGACAGTATATATTTTTAGGTTAATGTAATTTGAAAGAAGGAATTACATGTTTGTTTAAAAAGTACTTGAAGAATGTAGAAAGAAATATTTTTTTCCACCTGGAATGAAATCAGCGAACCCGCAATGGACATCCTGGAGAAGGAATTTGAATTTTTATACTTCTTTTCTTGCTAGTTGCTTTACGTCGCATCGACACAGATAGGTTTTATGACGACAATGGGATAGGAAAGACTTAGCAGTTGGAAGGAAACGTCCGTGGCTTTAATTAAGCTACAGCCCCGGCATCTGCCTGGTGTGAAAATGGGAAACCACGGAAAACCATCTTCAGGGCTGCCGACAGTGGGATTCGAAGCCACTATCTCCCGGATGCAAGCTCACAGCCGCATGCCCCTGGCCGCACCACCCGGTGAATTTGAAATCAGCATAACGGGAATAATATTTGACTTAACCCCACTGGGGTTACAGTAATTGGAATTCGGGAACCTTACCTCGGTTGACTTTGCATTGTATCACAAGAGTCATCTCCACGTGTAAAAGATCGCCGGTTTTCAGACGGTAGGTTTCAAAACATCGAGGTCCTTCCCCCCTCATCAACGGATGTTAAGGGTTCATACTTGAAGCAAGTATGAAATAATTACACCAACATTTTCTACTTTCAATATTCCACTTTATCTTGCACATACTCATTTGATACCTCTGTTTTTTAAACATTAGTTTCACATTTTGATTTCCTCTCTTACTACAGATAAGATGTTCAAGATGAGATGGATGGGCATCACGTTCGCAGACACACACATGATTCGAACTGAGTGGGCAGTACAAATGTAGTCGAAAAAAGGTCAAGTTGAAAAAAAGCCGTTAAGACCTAAAAAAATGGCTAAGAAAGGACAAATAATCCAAAAACCGATAAAAAATGCAAACAAGTACAAATAAATCCCACCATTTTCTGGCCTAGATTGACCCATAATGAACATATATCATGTTCGACCTCGTCTTGGGAGAAGAAAAAACCCCTTCCTCAAATTCTGAGGCCTAGTAATAAGTTATCTGACAAGAGAACAGCTCTGATCTAGAGTAATATGGAACTCATGCTCCTACCTGTTAAAGTGGCAGAAAAATATTTTCAAATATCCGTGTTTTGATATCTATAATAATAAAGGGAGCTGTTAGTCGGCGCGCGCGCGCGCGCGTGTGTGTGTGTCATGCCCAGCCAAATCTGCGGCACGGAGAGATCAGAAATTTTGAACATAGGTAGACGAAAGGGAGTCCGAATGCACTTCGAAGCCGGATTTTCATGTTCGTTTTCGTTGGTGAGTTATGAAGGGAAAACCGTCGGAAAACGTATGTTGGCATATGACAATCCAATATGCTGTCACCAGGATTAAATACATAGATTCACTGTTGCTAGTCAAAGTAAATAAGATAGGTAATACAAGTCAAGAAGCTGTTTTAAGTCCGTAATATCAGGAAATGTTTGTCTGTGTGTGTATGTGCGATGCCCAGACAAAACTACGGCACCCAGAGGTTTGAAATTTTTAACATAGGCGTATTGTTCGATGATAACACACGTGGGCACAGCAATTCACTGATCACTCATGTCTGTGTCAAAGAGCAATTTTTGCTCCAAGGAATGAAGCTGTCAACGTCGTCCGAAGGCAACTTTTACAAGAATTACCCGGTGTTCTACAAATGTACAAATCCCACGACATGTAATACAGATGAGGCTGTCAACTACACGACAGAGCTTTTGAACAACTTGGAGTCAAGTCACCCGGAGCATCCTCGAACATCTTCGATCGAACGATTGTGGCACCAATTGTTCTTCTAAGACAGGGCCTCTCAGGGTGCATGCGCGTGGTGCATGCACTGTGCACGGTGCAAAAGACGACTTGGCTTGGTTGACCAGAGTGCAGACCCCCACTCCTCGATTTGGAGCAATAGCGCTTTCTCTCTCTTTCCCCACGCCTGTCTCGCTCGCTCCGCCTGTCTCCCTCTGCCCCACTTGCGCCGTAGCGCTCCAAATCCGGGCTGAGTTGAGCCGAGTAGAGCCGAGTAGAGCCGAGCTTAGCCGAGTAGCCAAGAGACGAAGCGTTGATCCGAGCCATGCCGAGCGGCAGCGATGCACAGTGCACGGAGCTCTTGCGCCTCTATCTGCACGCGTGAGATTTTGTGCGTTTGAGGGGCCCTGTTCTAAGATTTACGAATCCTCCTTCCCTCGACAACGGGACACGACTCACAGTCACGAAACTGATGCAGAATACTGTTGAGGCCACCTTCATGATTGGACATAAAGCGGGCAAAGTAGTATTCATTCCTCGGATTCAAATCATCCCTTCGGTTACATCGTTTCAATTTATATACGCCTGCAATTCCCCGTTTGTTTGAGTTTCACTGTGTGCATCAAAGCGGCACAAAGGCAATCGCTTAGAGTTGTAGGACTCGAACAACGGAAACGGTGCTACTCCCTGTAGGTGGGTTGTTCAAGAGTCGGAAGAGACACACGATAAACCTTAGCTCCAAATGGAAGGACACTTAGTATAGTTTATCCGGAAGCTCCATAAGGTAAAATTGATTTGTTCTATATACACTGACTGACAGAGCAAATGCAACACCAAGCAGGAGTGGTTCGAAAGGGATGAAAGTTGGGGAAAAAACAGAGACGGCACGGACGAATAATTGATGTTTATTTCAAACCGATATGCAGGTTACACAATGCGCACGGCATCGACTCAGTAGGATGTAGGACCACCGCGAGCGGCGATGCACGCAGAAACACGTCGAGGTACAGAGTCAATAAGAGTGCGGATGGTGTCCTGAGGGATGGTTCTCCATTCTCTGTCAACCATTTGCCACAGTTGGTCGTCCGTACGAGGCTGGGGCAGAGTTTGCAAACGGCGTCCAATGAGATTCCACACGTGTTCGATTGGTGAGAGATCCGGAGAGTACGCTGGCCACGGAAGCATCTGTACACCTCGTAGAGTCTGTTGAGAGATGCGAGCAGTGTGTGGGAAGGCATTATCCTGCTGAAACAGAGCATTGGGCAGCCCCTGAAGGTACGGGAGTGCCACCGGCCGCAGCACATGCTGCACGTAGCAGTGGGCATTTAACGTGCCTTGAATACGCACTAGAGGTGACGTGGGATCATACTCAATAGCGCCCCAAACCATGATGCCGTGTTGTCTAGCGGTAGGGCGCTCCACAGTTACTGCCGGATTTGACCTTTCTCCACGCCGACGCCACACTCGTCTGCGGTGACTATCACTGACAGAACAGAAGCGTGACTCATCGGAGAACACGACGTTCCGCCATTCCCTCATCCAAGTCGCTCTAGCCCGGCACCATACCAGGCGTGCACGTCTATGCTGTGGAGTCAATGGTAGTCTTCTGAGTGGACGCCGGGAGTGCAGGCCTCCTTCAACCAATCGACGGGAAATTGTTCTGGTCGATATTGGAACAGCCAGGGTGTCTTGCACATGCTGAAGAATGGCGGTTGGCGTGGCGTGCGGGGCTGCCACCGCTTGGCGGCGGATGCGCCGATCCTCGCGTGCTGACGTCACTCGGGCTGCGCCTGGACCCCTCGCACGTGCCACATGTCCCTGCGCCAACCATCTTCGCCACAGGCGCTGCACCGTGGACACATCCCTATGGGTATCGGCTGCGATTTGACGAAGCGACCAACCTGCCCTTCTCAGCCCGATCACCATACACCTCGTAAAGTCGTCTGTCTGCTGGAAATGCCTCCGTTGACGGCGGCCTGGCATTCTTAGCTATACACGTGTCCTGTGGCACACGACAACACGTTCTACAATGACTGTCGGCTGAGAAATCACGGTACGAAGTGGGCTATTCGCCAACGCCGTGTCCCATTTATCGTTCGCTACGTGCGCAGCACAGCGGCGCATTTCACATCATGAGCATACCTCAGTGACGTCAGTCTACCCTGCAATTGGCATAAAGTTCTGACCACTCCTTCTTGGTGTTGCATTTGCTCTGTCAGTCAGTGTATAATATCATTTATATTATATATTGTTTTAATATCATTTGTACCATTCACCAACCCCGTAAAAGCTATGTGTGTTAATAAATATATATTTTATTTTGCTTTTAATTGAACGGTTTAGAATCATCTAACACAGTTGAAATAATAAACGCTGGCGAAGCCGTGGGCACATGCTAGTAAGTAATAGGCGCTTTCAGCAGATGCATAACTACCATACCGAGCTCCATAGCTGCAGTCGCTTAAGTGCGGCCAGGATCCAGTAATCGGGAGATAGTGGGTTCGAACCCCACTGTCGGCAGCCCTGAAGGTGGTTTTCCATAGTTTCCTATTTTTACACCAGGCAAATGCTGGGGCTGTACCTTCATTAAGGCCACGGCTGCTTCCTTCCCATTCCTAGGCCTTTCATATCCCATCGTCGCCATAAGACCTATCTGTGTCGGTGCGACGTAAAGCAATAGCATAACTACCATTTTCTACCTCACATGTGAACATACAATTAATGTTTTACTGAAAACGTGCTACCAACTATATTTCTTTTCCGCTTTTATTCCTAAAAAGTGGAAATAAATTTGAGCGAAATTTTGACAAAATTAAAATAGCGAAAAATATATTAAATAACTTTTAAAAATGCACAAAATACCACGCGTTCACTTTTTGCAAGAAATTCATCGTCTACAGTTTCTGCCATTAACAATTAGTTTTTATTCCTTGACATGAACTTCGTCTAAATTTCCTCAAACGTATTTGGAAGGACTTGCAGCTCGCGTAAAACACAGGTCGAAAATACCTCGAATCCACTTGATTTAAGAGCTTCATTGCCTATATTTTCCACCAGTAATAATTAGTTCCTATTCCTTGACATATAATTCCTCTAAATGTCCTCAAACGTACGTGGAAGGACTTGCATCGAGGGAGCAAAGCAGCCTTGAACCCAAAACGCTGTCATCTCCGGGTCAGGCGGCTTTGCCTGTAATTGTCGAGGCGAATACAGCGACAGTTGTGAGTGGTGACACATGGTACTAACACTGTGTGCATACCTAATATCCAAGTGGTCCAGAATATACAAGGCCCGTGTGCCGACAAGGCTGGGAGACCAAACCTTCTGAATGTTAAAAACCTACTGTGTTGTGGCTTCATAAACGTGAGGTTTTTATAGATGAATAATCTCTCAGTGGGTACGTGTTTTACAGTACGGCAACCTTTGAACGGGGAATTCTCGGGAAGACTTACTTACTAGGCAAAGTAAGTGCTGGATTTCACTGCTAGCGCGTAAGAGGAACTGTGACGTGTATTCAAATGAGGGAAGCGAGCCTAGTACGGAGAATCTCCTTTGTTTTTATAGCAGCCTGACCGATTTCAGATCTAGTGAATATATTTTCTTTATTTGTGTTAATAACTGTATATACGGCCACTAAGGCACGTATTTATCAACTTCAATTACTTCTGCTGTTATCTTAGATTTTGAAAATTTGGATAATGTTATTTTCTCGGATAACGCTCACTTCTGTATTCACCACAGAATTTATCATCTGGGTTTACCAAAACTAAGTTTTCATTTCAATCTGAATTTGAACCTTAAATTTTTCATACTGATGCACGGAAAACAAATGACTACGTGCTACCGCCTTATCGAATTGTAAACAAGTTTTAATTAAATATGACGTTCCAAGAGAAAGCATTAACATCATAGAAAATGAGAAAACAAACTATAGCTCACACTTTGTATTTTTCGCTCAAAATCCCCTTGTGGGTGCAGAACAGTGGAATAACACCCACAGAATTTCCAGCCTGTCGTAAGAGCCGACTAAAAGGGGAACCAGGGGCTCTCAATTAAGGAGCGTATGGTGGCAACCACGGGGCTCTTAGCTGAGTCCTGGCATTGCTTCCACTTCCTTGTGCCAGGCTCTTCACTTTCATCTATACTATCCGACCTCCCTTGGTCAACACTTGTTCTTTTCCGACCCCGAAGGTAAAACATGAAATGAAATGGCGTATGGCTTTTAGAGGCGGGATTGTCCGAGGACAAGTTCGGCTCGCCAGATGCAGGTCTTTTCATTTGACTCCCGTAGGTGACCTGCGCGTCGTGATGAAGATGAAGTGAAGATGAAGACGACACATACACCCAGCTCCGTGCCAGCGAAAGTAACCAATGATGATTGAAAATCCCGACCCTGCCGGGAATCGAACCCGAGATCCCTGTGACCAAAGGCCAGCATGCTGACCAATTAGCCAGCCCGACACCCCGACTGTATTAGGTTGCGAAACCTAGGGAGTTTTACATTTTCGTGCCCTGCGTGGCATTTGTCTTTCCTTGGCCGATCCCCTCCATTTTTTTTCTCTGATTAGTGTTATATAGAGGATGGTTGCCTAGTTGTATTTCCTCTTAAAACAATAATCACCACCACCATCACTTTCACTAAAAACATTATTCCTTAGTTTTTCATAAAAAAATCACCCACACATCTACCACAATAACAATAATGTTATTTTCTTAATGTCCCACTACCTATTTTTACATTTTCCGGTGACGCCGAGGTGTCGAAATTTAGTCTCGCAGGAGTTCCTTACGTGCTAGTAAATCTACCAACACGAGGCTGATGTATTTGAGAACCTTCAAATACCCCCGGACTGGGACAGGATTGAACCTGCCACGTTGGAGTCAGAAGGCCAGCGCCTCAAAAAGTCTGAGCCACACAGCCCGGCACTGATGTACCTTGCAAGATATAAGTTATAATCAAGAATTCATCTTAGGGCTATCTATGTGTTGGTAATTCCAGGTTCTATTGATCATGCATAACACGGACAGTGTTGACATTTTAGATAACCTAAAACGTGTTTTAAAATCAGTATCATCGTAGTTCTCTCAAAGTATGTCTTGCGTTGTTTTATCCATCTAGAACGATTTATTGCACAATCCTGGTCATATTCCTCATCGCTGTGATTTTCCCATTCATTTAAATATGCCAAGCCTCTGCGAGCTGCCATCTTGAAAGGGCATTATCTTAGATTTCCTCTTTTACAGGCCAACCTTTCTCCGGCAAAATTTTAAACCGAGATAATGTTGTTGGTGAATACAAATGTAACTGTTATCTCGGTTTTCTTAGCTTTAAACCGAGATAATACCCGTTATCCGAGATAATGTTGTTAGTGAATACAAATGTAACTGTCATCTCGGTTTTCTTAGCTTTAAACCGAGATAATACCCGTTATCCGAGATAATGTTGTTAGTGAATACAAATGTAACTGTCATCTCGGTTTTCTTAGCTTTAAACCGAGATAATACCCGTTATCCGAGATAATGTTGTTAGTGAATACAAATGTAACTGTCATCTCGGTTTTCTTAGCTTTAAACCAAGATAATACCCGTTATCCGAGATAATGTTGTTCATGAATACAAATGTAACTGTTATCTCAGTTTTCTTACCTTTAAACCAAGATAATACCCGTTATCCGAGATAATGTTGTTAGTGAATACAAATGTAACTGTTATCTCAGTTTTGGTAGCTTTAAACCAAGATAATGCTCGTTATCCGAGATAATGTTGTTGCTGAATACAAATGTAATTGTCATCTCGGTTTTCTTCGCTTTAAACCGAGAAAATACCCGTTATCCACGATAATTTTATTTATTTATTTAGCGTATGGCCCATATAATCAAATTGAGTTTAGATATAAATTATATACATATTTACATAACAAGAAAACAATTAACAAGAAAAGGTTCCCTACAACTGAATGTCAAGATCACTGATCCACTGTATTGCTTCTGGAGTTGCCATCAGGAAATCCACTTTGCTGCCTGTGTATGCCCGCGTTTCACACTCTCTGACAATATGATGTATGGTTTGTCGTGCAGCTCCACAGTCACACGCGAGTGTCGACAACTTGTTCCATTTAAATAGCATGTCTCTGCATCTGCCATGGCCTGTTCTTATTCTGTTCAGAGCAGACCATGTTTTACGTGGTAGTTGGAATCCACTTGGAAGTTTGGCATTCGAGAACATACTGTGCAGGTGCGTCTCTGTTGCTGCTTCCCACCGTCTTTTCCACTCTGTAGTTGGGTTGTAGCTTCTAGCAACCATGTCTGAGGCGTTACGTAAAGTTGGATGGCGTGAACGTAATCTGTTTTGGTTGATAGTTCGTAGATCTTCGTGCACAGGTAGATCTCGGTTTTCTTGGCTTTAAACCAAGATAATATCCGTTATCTACGATAATGTTGTTCATTAATACAAATGTAACTGTTGTCTCGGTTTTCTTACCTTTAAACCAAGATAATACCCGTTATCCCAGATAATGTTATTAGTGAATACAAATGTAACTGACATCTCGGTTTTCTTAGCTTTAAACCAAGATAATACCCGTCATCCGAGATAATGTTTTTCGCGAATAAAAATGTAACTGTCATCTCGGTTTTCTTCGCTTTAAACCAAGATAATAAGGTGAATACGGGTCTAAGAGTGATTGGCTAAACGTTTCTAATTTTCGAGTACAATCTCAACCGACAGCAGGAAGCACATTATCTGGAGTTTAACTTGAATCCGAATAACTACAAAATGAATAGAAAATAATAGATTTATTTTGTAAGTGAAAATTAAGGACATTTTGCTCTCTCTTCCATATAACCAGAAAATGTAATACTATCGAAATAGTTTATCGCTTTTAACGATGTATTGATACAACGGCGTATTTTTATTACTTCTCGAAAAAAATGTATCGGATATAACGTCAAATGTTAATTTTTGTTTGTTACGCTTTGGGGATTGCTGACAACAATGTAACGCTTATTATTGCCTATTTCAAATCAGTATGACTGTTGAATAGGAAGTCGAAAAATTTAAGAAACGAGATTTCCACTTCCGGAGGTGCAAAGGCCCTGAGGTTTACTCAGCCTACAAAAAATGAGTACCACGTTAATTCCTGGGGGCAAAGACGGCCGGGCGTAGAGCTAACCACTCTACCTCATCAAATGCCGAGGTTACGGATAGTGGAAGCCTTTACCTTCCGCTCCTCCAAGGGCCTTCATAGCGTGTACCGAGATGACTTTGTTTTGCTGACTGTTGAATAGTCAAGACAAGTATCGCTGTGGAGATGTTGCAAACGGAAAGGAACGTGTTTAATATTGAAGAAAAGTCGCAAATAATATACTGATTACATAATGGGGAAACAAACGTCATTGGAATTGGGAGTATCACACTCAATGATTTCTACTGTTTGGAAGGACAGAGAGGAACATCTCATTTGTTATTGAAGAACGTGTGAGACATTTACATTGTTGCTGCATCTTTTCCCAATGATTTCAGTTTATTTTGCTGACATATTATTGTTGTACGAACTGTGTAAAGATAAGAAGAAAAATCCTCTCAGTCCCACTCCACAAATACTGCATCTTTATTCACATAATTTATATATATATATATATATATATATATGAAAAAGTAAGGGTTCAAGAATAGTGCCCTGCGGAACCCCCCTCTTAATCAGTATAGGATCAGAAAGCGCTTCACCTACTCTAATACTCTGAGTTATAATTTCTAGAATTGTAGCCACCCATTCAATCACTTAATTCTGTTAATTGACCAAGTGAGTATGGAGCCTAAAACATACAGATATGACATTTTTAGTACATTCAAAAGAGGACCGCTTCATACGACTATCGCATAACGATTGTTAATTGGCGGTCCTCTAGGAGTCATTGTAACCGATTTCGACTGTAGTTATTCTCTTTCTTGTGCCTTCTTCATTAGATAATGGAAGATTACTGGCAAACATGAATGCAATTGGACTAGACAAAACTGTGTTTGAATGGTTGGCTACAACTCTAGAAAATAGAACTCAGAGTATTAGGGTAAGTGAAGCGCTTTCTGATCCTGTAATGATTAAGAGGGGGGGGGGGTCCCACAGGGCACTATTATTGGACCCTTACTTTTTCATATATATATATAAATGTTACGAGCAAAGATCTGGAATCACAGATAAGGCTATTTGTGGATGATGTTATACTGTATGTCGTAGTAAATGAGTTGCAGGATTGTAAGCGACTGCATGGGGACTTAAACAATGTTGTAAGATTGACCGCAGATAATGGTATGAATGTAAATGGGATGAAAATTCAAGTTTTAAGTTTCACCAAGAGGAAAAGCCCTCTCAGTTTTAATTATTGTGTTGTAGGTTTGATAATACCCCATGGGGAACAATAAAAGTAGCAGGTGTTAATATAAAGAAAGATCTTCATTGGGGTAATCCCATAAATGGGATTGTAAATAGAGGGTACAGATCTCTGCACATGGTTAAGAGGGTTTTTAGGGGTTGTAATAAGGATTTAAAGGAGAGGGAATATAATTCTCTGGTAAGACCCCAACTGGAGTATGGTTCCAGTGTATGGGACCCTCACTAGGATTACTTGTTTCATGAACTGGAAAAAAACCAAGGAAAAAGAGCTCGATTTGTTCTGGGTGATTTCCGACAAAAGAGTATCGTAACAAAACGGTTGCAAAGTTTGGGCTGGGAAGACTTGGAAAAAAGGAGACGAGCTGCTCGACTAAGTGGTATGTTCCAAGCTCTCAACGGAGAGATGGCGTGGGATGACGTTAGTAGACGAATAAGTTTTGAGTGGTGTCTTTAAAAGTAGGAAAGATCACAATGTGAAGATAAAGTTGGAATTCAAGAGGACAAATTGTGACAAACACGCGTTTATAGAAAGGGAGGTTAGGGATTGGAAAAACTTACCAAAGGAGATGTTAAATAAATATCCAATTTATTTGCAATCATTTAAGAAAAGGCTAGAAAAAAAACAGATAGGGAATCTGCCACCTGGGCGACTGCCCTAAATGCAGATCAGTATTGATTGATTGATTGATTGATTGATTGATTGATTGATTGATTGAAGTGGTATGTTTCGAGCTGTCTGTGGTGAGTTGGCGTGGAATGACATAAGTAGAAGAATAATCTTGAGTGGAGCTTTTAAAAGTAGGAAAGATCATAATATGAAGGTAAGTTGGTATTCAAGAGGGCAGATTGAGGCATATATTCATTTATAGGACGAGGTGTAAGGGACTGGAAGACATTTCCATGGGAAATGTTCGATAAATTTCGAATTTCGTTGAAAATAGTGAAGAAAAAGCTAAGTAAACAATTATAAATCAATTTAAACATGAGGCAAACAGTTGATAGGTTATATGCGGCCTGGCCGACCGCTCTGAATGCAGATCATTGATGAATGATTGATGACTGAAAGTTGGTCACAATCACAGCTAAGTCTGCACGATAACATAATAATTACATCACGTAATTCAAAATAAATAGACTCCAAATTAGACATTTTACCGACACTAAACAATACAGTATTACGATATAAAAATGAGAATAAATTGAGAAATAAGTATGGTGTTCTTGATGATGATGATAATAATAACGATGTGTGACCTCTGGAGAGGTCTGTTTGAGGTCTTTTGATTTGACTCCCTAGGCGACCTGCGTGTCGTGATGACGATGACATGGTGATGAAGACGGCACAGTCCCCGTACCAGGAGAGTTAACCAATTACGGTTAAAATCCTCAACCCTGCCGAGAATCGAACCCGGGACCCTTGTGACCAAAGGACAGCATACTAACCATTCAACCATGATGATGATGATGATGATGATGATGTGTAAGGCGTGATCTAAAAGATTCCGTTTGAGGGCGTTGTTGCAGCGGACATGCAACTTAACACAACTCCGATGCGGGTATATAAGCACAGACATGTAGGCAAGGGGATTAATGTGGCAGTCGTGCCCTGCAGAGGTGCGTGCGTTAAATGCGGCCACGTGAACTATGGCGACGTTATTACCAAATGCGTCCAAACAGGACCAACGTGTTGTTATTGTATTCTTGGCTGCCGAAGGACAAACACCGGTGAACATCCATCGGAGAATGAAGACTGTGTATGGGGCAGCCTAACTGTCGAAAACCACTGCTGAGGAACTTTGGGGGGCAACGTCATCCATTATAGACAACAAGAACTAAAGTGGGAGACACTCGAGCACCAGCTCTATAGTCCTGATCTCTTCCCATGGGGTTACCACGCCTTCCGCCCTCTCAGAAAGGCTTTGCGCTTCCTGTCGGAAAAGGATGCGCATCAAGACACGGTGTTTTACCACACGGTGATCTTCAACCTGGTGCGTCGGTGAGATGAGTGACTCAACGCTCACGGCGATTGTGCCTGATTCGCATCTCGGGTCAGGACTCTACGGCCGTCGAACGGAAACTTTTTGATCGTCCCTTATACACACTAATTATATAGCATTAAGTTAAGTTTCTTCTTATTTTTATTTAATCAGTACACGGTTCAGGTTTGGTTCCCCCCCCCCACCCGACTCAGCGACGGACCCCACCTCTATCGCCGCAAGTGCAGTGTCCTGGAGGGTGAGATACTTGGTCGGAGATGAAACAGGGAAGGAGGACCAGTAACTCGCCAAGGCGGCCTCACCTGGTATGCTGAAGCGGGACTTTGCGAAGGATGGGAAGATTGGAAGGGAAGCGGTCGTGCTTTTAAGTTAGATGACCATCCCGGAATTGCCAGGAGAAGAGGTAGGAAAATGCGGAAAACCACTCCGAGGATGACTGAGTTGAGAATAGAAGATCCGCTTCTACTCAGTTGACCTCCCGAGGCTGAATGGATCCCGTTTCAGTCCTCGTACCACTTTCCAAATTTCTTGGCAGAGCCGGGAATCGAACCCGGGACTCCGGGTGTGGCAGCTAATCACACTAACAATCACACCACAGATGCGGTCACGAAGTAATTAATGGCAATACAAGTTCATAAACATAAAATAAATAAATATAATACGAAAGTGTATGTGTCCATTGCTTGTCCCGTTTCTCTACGGGGTCGGGTATGGAAAGGGTTAAATCTTCGTAGCGAGTCTTTACGACCGGATGCCCCTCCTTATTGTCGCCCCAAGCACCTCCCTACATTTAGAGGAGGGAAATACCTTGTAATGCTCCTTATCATCACCCCAAGTACCTCCCTACATTTAGAGGAGGGACCTACCTTGCAATGCTCCTTATCATAGCTCCAGTTAACTCCCTACATTTAGAGGAGAGACCTACATTGTAACACCCCTTATCATCACCGCAAGTACCCTCCTACATTTAGAGGAGAGACCTACCTTGTAACACTCCTTATCATCACCCAGTTAGCTCCCTACATTTAGAGAAGAGACCTACCTTGTAACACTCCTTATCATCATCCCAGTTAACTACCTACATTTAGAGGAGAGACCTACCTTGTAACACTCCTTATCATCACCCCAGTTAACTCCCTACATTTAGAGGAGAGACCTACCTTGTAACACTCCTTATCATCATCCCAGTTAACTCCCTACTTTTAGAGGAGAGACCTACCTTGTAACACTCCTTATCATCATCCCAGTTAACTCCCTACATTTAGAGGAGAGACCTACCTTGTAACACTCCTTATCATCACCCAGTTACCTCACTACATTTAGAGAAGAGACCTGCCTTGTAATCCTTATAACTATCGCCCCAGTTATCTCCCCAATTTTTGAGGAGAGATATGCCCTGTATTCCTCCCTATCATCGCCCCAGTTACCTTCCTACGTTTAGAACCGAGACCCAGCCTGTATTCCTCCTTATCATCACCCCAGTTACCCCCCTGTATTTTGCCATAGAGGGAATAGACATGCTGTACATACTGTACCCTGCGTGTACGGACGCTTACAGTTTCCTAAGCTCTGAGTTAGTAATATTATTATCATGCTCTCAAGCGATGGAGATGAGGATGTATCAGGGATTTGGGCTACCGAGCAGCTGCCATCTGCTTGGTATTGATAGCACATTTGTTTATGGTGATGAGGACAAGATACATGACTGAGGAGGTAGTAATTACACCGGGAATGTACAAGTAACATCCATCACATCTTCCTCCAGCGTTCACCTGTCAATGTCTTGTCCGGCTCCTACGATGGCTGAATTGGAAGTGCCTCCGGGTTAATTCTACTCTAAAGCTGGGTATATAACACGTGATCAACCTGAAATATTGTGATACAGTTGCGTTGAAAATGGGAACCATTTAATAAGTCCTTCGAGGTGAGATGTATACTCACTTTCAGATTAAAGAAGTTATCTGCTGAAAATGACGATACGTCCCTGAGTATAAACAGAGGGAAAGTAATCAACATATTATTATGGTTCAGGTGTACTAAGATTATATCCTATCGTGAAGCCTGATGATCGCTCTGATAGCTAGAGACTTGATGCCCAATTGAGTGTTTGTTATAAATTACTGGAACAAGTCCGTTATAACACGTTCAGTGCTCAAATTTGTAATATCCTTCCAGTTCCCTAAGAGTGCTCTAGGAATCAAAGGAATCAGTGACATCCGACGAATTATTTGATCGTTAAGATTTTAAAATCTCTCATTCTTCTTTATAAGGGTTGCATTTCGAAAGCTCGCTAACGCATTATCGCTGAGCGGTTTACCTATAGAATAACAGACACCTCACTTTAGTGACTCTTAGTGTCTACTCACTTAGTGTACCTTTTAAGTTACAGCTGACTTCATTGGTATAATCGATTTGTTCTTAAAGTAAAGAGAAAACAAGCTGGTGATTCAACAATCTGTCTTCAAAATCATCGGCGAATCTTTAAAGAAATGGAGGGATTGTCACTGAATTCACCGAACTCATTTTATGTTGCTTTCCTCGGCCATATAATAGTTCACTCACAGTTTATTGCAATAATAGAACTTGTTAAGATGGCTATGATTTTGGTCTTTCTGGAATTGACATCATCAATTTCCCAACGCTATTGTAACCATGACAACCATTGTTGTTCCATGTACACTATTGTCGCGGCCACCAAATTATGCGGGTGAGGAAAACTGCGCTGTCGTCAGATATGGGAACGGCGAAGCGACAGATGGTCGAGAGTCGCTTATCTCCGAGCACGGACTAGCAACGCTGATCGTACAGTGCTGTCTAGCTGAAGCCCATCCGCTCCAGGCCACCTTACCCGAGTCATTCCCTGTCATGCAGCTGTTGAGCTCGTACCGTAAGTGCAGTTAAAGATGGATAGCGAATGTGAATT
This sequence comes from Anabrus simplex, assembly GCF_040414725.1. Lineage (NCBI taxonomy): Eukaryota > Metazoa > Arthropoda > Insecta > Orthoptera > Tettigoniidae > Anabrus > Anabrus simplex. The sequence goes on along the minus strand of NC_090279.1, from coordinate 143,449,377 downwards.
GATTTGGGCTCAAGTCAGGATAGAAGTGGCAGAGAGGAACAAGACATTCAAAATAAAGGACGTAGAAAAACTCGCGTCAAAAGCCATCGACCGTGTGACTGCTGCAAATTGGGAAAAGTGCTTCAATCACGAGGAAAATCTTCAAACAGACAATTGGGCCAAGGAAGTGGTAAGGGACGAAAGAATGGAGCCATTCATCATCAGTGTAAATGACGACTCGACAGATAGTGAGATGAGTGATGACAGTGATTAAGAAGTCTTAAGACTGCCTTATTAATTCCTTTTAAATTAATGTAAACTTATTCTTAAAAGTAGTTATTTTTCTATATTAATCGGTACAATATAGAGTATTCAAATATTTAAAGTTATAATGTAATAAAACTTATACAGATTAATATACAATCCGAAAGTATTTACGGCGTCCTGCAGCCTTTGCTGGAACGCGCGCCCTGAACTGCCTCAGCGACATTTACATGATCGCTTTCAGGGCCATTTTCCAGGAAAATTTACAACACTCACGGAAATATGTTTCAGATAAAAAATATAAGTCAGACGATTTTTTAAATTTTTCCCGCAGACAAAATTTTATTGGCTGAAGAAATAGAAACTTGGCCGCTTACTGAAATTTTCAATACATGATTCTACGGATTTAAATTTACTCGTTCAAGATTTTAATTTTAATGATTATTTAAAGTGGTTTATATGGAAAATAGTTATACCAATGAAATCAGCAGTATTTTCTGAAGCTTGTAGTATAATTTGTTTTGAAACATTATATGAAGTAACCTCAGGATCTTTGCCTCGCGCTCCGAAATGATGTGTTCAATTAGACATTTCTTCACCAGTTGCTACATAACCTTGGCAACAGCGTACTTTCTCTGACCCGCCTAATTTGTTGGCCGCGACAATAGTTCAGTAGTGTCACCTTCCCACAGTGCGCTTTCTTCCTGGAACGAAAAGCTTGAGAAAATATCGTATCAAGTAAACCACGCTCTGCTACTACCAGTGTTGTCTATGTACACTCGGTCAGTAGCGACATCTTCTCACTGTGCGCTTTCTTCCTGTAACTAAGAGCTTGAGGAAATATCGTATCAAGTGAACCACGTTCTACTCCTCAGTCCAGAATTATAATCCTTCAACAGGCCGGAGAACGACCCAGGGCCTTCGAATAAGAGATAGGCACACTACCTCTACACCCCAGGTGTGAATAATAATAATAATAATAATAATAATAATAATAATAATAATATTAATAATAATAATAATAATGTACTTACGAGGTCTGCTATGCCTTTCCTTCTCTCACTATTCATGAGCCCCACCATCCTCCGCATCCCCTGCATGTCGCAACAGGCTACTAAGAGGGCAACAACCAAAGAATCTGTACTCGGTCTCTCGTCTTGTAAGCCCAAAATATTTTCTGAACATGGTACTGTGGAGGCTTTTGGGCTTATGCCGTGTCAAGGAAATAAGGTGAAATTCTTTACGTTTCGTAGAGTTTTCCAAATTCGAACGTTCCTCATCGCAGGATGTTTCTTTCCAGGCTTGTGTCAATGTCATATGTTACGTACACATGTTATGTGACCCTCTTAGACTGATTCTGATGGTTCGGTCAGCTTCCGCATCGAACGCTGGCACTGTTCCACGTCCGGTGATGATGATGATGATGCTTGTTGTTTAAAGGGGCCTATCATCGAGGTCATCGGCCCCTAATGGTACGAAATGAAATAACAAAAAATTCGAATTCATCCACTGACTAAAATAAAATAGAAAATGTCATGAAGAATGAATGGATGGACATGAACCCTACAAAAAAACAAAAACAAACAAACAAACAAAAACAGTGGATCAGACTCAAAAAGAAGGTAGTTAATTAGAGTATTACTGACCAAGGGACCATTTATAAAGCACAATGATGCTTTATGTCTGAAAGGGTGCTAAATTACGTCTAAGGCCTCACAGGATGGTACATGTCGCGAGTAAAGCAGAACCATGGTATTTGTCATTTTGGGGTAATGATCAAAGGTAGCGAAGACTCACGGTGGTCCACACAAGATGGCACTACTCACAAGTATTGCAATTCGTACAGGGAACGCAGACCAATGGTGTTTCTCACACAATGGCGCCACTCATAGCCAACGCAAACCGGTAAGGCTCCTCACCTAAGTGTACTAGTAACGGGCGCCGGTATTCCCGTGGTGTTCCTCACATAGTGGGCACCAATCACAGGCAACGGTGACCCACGGTGCCGCTCATACAGCGGTACAACTCACAAGCTACGCCCAGACCCGCGGTGTTGCTCACATGGGTCGCACGGGTACTGGAATCCACCAGGCCTGGCTTTCTACTGCAACTAATCACAAACCTATTTCGTACCAATTTAGTGATACTACTCGCAAGTACATGCAACCCATCGTGTTCCCTGCATGATGGTACGAATCAAGAGTAGTTTCATGGTTCAAATTCAATCATCCATTGGTCGCCCCTTTTAGTCGCCTCTTACGACAGGCAGGAGATACCGCGGGTGTATTCTACATGTGCGTCCCCCACCCGCCGGGGGTTTCCACGTCCGGGGAGCCATCTGGTGACGAATGAACGTACCATTTCCACTTCTACTATAACGTCTAAATTTCAAACAAGTCATTGTTTAAGAAGCCTTTCTCGTGGGCAGTCGAGCTTTTCTTCTGATGACGCAGAGCCCAGTTCACTGCGAAACGTAAAGAATTTCACCTTATTTTCTTGACACGGCATAAGCCCAAAAGCCTTTACAGTGCCATGTCTATAAGTACGCGCCGTAAAAGCATCAATGGCAATATTTTCTGAACATTTTTCTTTCCCCCTTCCGGATATCTTCAAGGCCACCTTTCCAAATCATATCCAATGTTTCTGCTGCATTCAGGAATTCAGGTTTACGAACGGTGTCTATATGCTTTAGTTTAGCCCTATAACTTACGATAGGACCTCCTTGTTGTAGGTTGTAGGTTTTCCCTCCTCGATTGAAATGCAATTTCAGTTTTATTCACCCGGTCTTATTTTGTTGCAAACTTTCTCCAAAATACTTAAATTATTATTATTATTTTTAATATCATCATTATTATTATTACAACATACGGTTTAGGAATGAACGATATAAACAGACGCCAGAGTGTTGGAACTGTGAAGTTCTTGAACATGCTGAAAGCCAACGACAGAGGACTGCCGCATCGCTTCCACCTCAAATACCACGCTTAGACCTAAGCGGATATCGAAGCCAGTACCTTGGTCTGAGCACTCGTGGTCGTTATTACGCCGCTGGTTTGTGTGTGTTTTGGGCAGCCGACACGTGTGTGTAGAGTCGTGGATAAGCGGATCACATTTCTGTGTGACGTGCTCCTATCAAGTATGCAATACGTTGCGCGCACACACACGTCCGGACAAACACTGACGGTGCGTGAGTTCCATTCCCGTCCGGGCCACACCACGTTTTATCATCATTATTGGGGCTGCATGAGTAATACATTCTCCCCCACCCTCCCACCCACAACCCCCAATACACTGCAGTACTAGGCACAGCCTGGTCACTGGAAACAGACCTGAAATTTCAGAACACTTTTAGAAATATTACCTTTCTAGGAATTCTAAACTTACCCCATCCCCATAACTTTTACGTAATTCTTTCCCGTCTGAATTTTTCACACCGGTGAAAAAGAAAATGTTCAATAAAATTTAAAAAATTGCATCCGTAGCATGGAACTACCTTTTTTCATTCTTTAGGTTTTAGTCGGTCTGAGTGGCTCAGACAGTTGAGGCGCTGGCTTATTATTATTAGTAGGGTGCGGATGTTTATGCAGTAATAGGTTAGAATGCAAACTTACTGAAGCGAGTCTACCCGCACGACGGTAATGCTATGAGGTGCGCATAAACATTAGGGGTTCGGCCCATTAGAACCCTTAGAATTTATGGTACTCTCACTACATTACGTTATAGCGGGCTAGTCGACATTTCCTACTAACAAAATTATTTAGTAACAAAATTACTAGGGGTTCTAATGGACCGACTCCTAATGTTTATACAAACCTCATAGCATTACCGTCGTGCGGGTACTCAACTTATTACTCGCTTCAGTAAGTTTGCATACTAACCTATTACTGCATAAACATCCGGGCCCCAATTATTAGTATTATTATTCAGAGAGAGCTGCGTGTCCTCGGGAGTGCTTTACGGCTGTAGTTTCCCGCTGCAGGTAATATTAGATTAAGAAATGAAGTCATAAAGGAAGTAGGTGAATATTGTTACTTGGGTAGTAAAATAACTATGGTAAAGGTAAGGAGGTCATAAAATGCAGACTAGCACAAGCAAGGAAGGCCTTTCATATGAAAAGAAATTTGCTCACTTCGAAAATTGCTATAGCAATTAGAACGGGGCTTTCGAAGACTTTCTGCTTGTTGTGTGGAAATGAAACATGGGCGATAACTGGTTCAGAAAGAAAGTGAATAGGAACTTTTGAAATGTGGTGTTGCAAAATAATTCTGAAGGTGAAATGGACAGATGGAATCACGAATAAAGAGATACTGAATCGAATTGGTGAAAGGAGAACGCTGTGGGTAAATTGGCCAAAAGAAGAGATAGAATGATGGGACAAATCTTAAGAAACCCAGGACTTGTTCAATTGTTTTTAGAGGGAAGTGTAGGTGGTAAGAACGGTAGGGGTAGACCAATGTATGAATATGACAAGCAGATTAATGTAGATGTAGGATGAAGCAGTTATGTAGAAATGAAAAGGTTAGCACAGGATAGGGTGGCGTTCATAGCTGCATCAAACCAGTCTATGGACTGATACCGGGCGAGTTGGCCGTGTGGTCAGGAGGGCGCAGCTGTGACCTTGCATCCGGGGGATAGTTGATTCGAACCCCACTGTCGGCATCCCTGGAGATGGTTTTCCGTCGTTTCCCATTTTCACGGCGCCAAAAGACCTATCTGTGTCGGTGCGACGTAAAGCAACATTGTGAAGGAAATGGACTGATGGCTCAAACAACAACAACATTATTATTACTGTTATTATTATTATTATTATTATTATTATTATTATTATTATTATTATTATTATTATTATTAGGCTTTTATTGCATAGCGTCATTGGGAAGACCCAACGGATGTTCCCGTGGCGTATTTTATAATAGCGTGAAAGAAAGCAATGTTAAGAGCAAGGTAGTGTGAGTCATAATTGGGGCTAGTATTTGTATGTATCTGATGGGGACATACGTCCGTCTGTACTGCAATCTATACATCAGGAATATTCAGCCTGGAGAGTTCACAACACGCTCTACAGCAGCGATAACACAGGTGTCCTTGCACTGAAATGGCTCGCCGTTATGTGGGTATGCATACCTTCCAGGCGTTCTAAATGGCGAAACGAACGGATCAGATAATTACATATTCCTTTCAAACTGCTTATCAATACAAGAGAAATCTTTACCATTACGGATGATCTTCTTCTTCTACTTCTCTTTCAAGTGTTTACTTCCTTTGGCCAAGGCTTGCCTTTAATGCTGTCTATTAATTGCGCTCTAGGTCTTCCTTTGCTCCTTCTATCATCCAGCTTCCGTTTGAACAGTTAGAATGACGAAGCAAGTGGCACACGAACCTATTTCTTCTCCTGTTTAAGGTTTCAACCAAGCTGCGTCCCTCATTTACTCTTTTGCGAACGATCTCCTTTGTGATTCCATTGTGTCAAGGTATGCTTAGGAGTTGACGCCAGCACCACACATCAAAGACGTCGAGCCGCAATACTTTCGGGTGTCAAGGCAGGGTCCATATTTCTGACTTCTAGCTTAAAACACTCCATACAAATACTTTCACGAAATGCTTTCGTATCTCCACGCGGATGGTCTTAGATGTCAATAAACACTTCTTTTTTTGAGAAAGCTTCCTTCGTTGTGCAATCCGCGTTGTTTAATTCTCTCAAATTCGCCATAATATGAAATAAAATAATGTCCGTAACCACTAAAGCGGTAAGTTCAGTTTACTAGTTTCGAAATTTACTTCTCGCCTGCGGCTCGAACGTAAACGTGTCAATCGTAAAGTGAAAGATTACTGTGCGTGGCAGTTTTGTAAATGACTACAGGGTGGGCAACATAAAACTGACCCGCAGAATATTACAGCAGGACTGACACGGGATTTACCCTTGTTAATGAGCATCACAGATGCTGGACCGTTGATGTCGATGCAGTGCTGTGCTCGGTTCATCAAACTGTGAGACACGCGCAGAAGCTCTGCCTGAGGGATAGCAGCAATAACGTTTTCAATGTTCTGCTGTAGCTCTTCCCGTGTTTGAGAATACACCTGAACCTTCAATTTTCCCCACAGGTAAAATACAGGGAGAGAGATCAGGCGATTGAGGTGGCCAGTTGATTGCACTACCTCTGCTGATTGTCCTCTCCTCTCCTCACGCACTCGTGACAAGGTTGTCAAGGCGGTTAGCGGTGTTGCCCCGTCTTGCTGAAAATATCAATAGAGTCGTTCATCTTCTGTGAGTTGATCCGCATATGTATTGTACATTGTCTGGACATATCGGTTAACATTAGCAGTTTGGTGAAATAATCGTGTTACGATGAGAATACTTGATATTGCGTACCACACACCAAACTTATGATTATGCAACGGCTTCTCGATGGACTGATAGGGATTTACTGGCGCAAAATGATGCTTGTTCTGGCAGGTTGAGCCAGGTCTCATGTGAAGAAATGGACAACTAAGGATCCAGAAATTCGGACTCCACTTCACTCAGAAACCACCTGCAGAACTCAACACGCGAAGGTTCGTCTGGACGCTTTAACGCATGCACAACAGTAAATTTGTAAGGTTACATATGGGGATCCTTTTTAATAATGTTTCGTCATGACGATCTCGTAGTTGCGTCGGACTTGTTCTAGGCTTTCCTTCACTCGAGCAATGTCTTCTGGGGTGTACGAACACTTTTCGGATACTTACGGGTTTCTTTTCGCTAGAGTCCGTTTCGCGTTACTAAGTTTTCCATTGCAGACTTTGCTGGAGGTTTTGCCAAAACACTTCCAGTCTTAAACTCTTGCGCAAACAGTCCCGCAGAGGTTTTCTACGAATCGTGCTTCGCATAACACTCGCTAATGAGCAGGCGCTGTTTTATCGTGAGCAACATTTTATGTTGCATTCAACTGGACACTAACACGCCTGCTGCCCTCACTCACTCACACGTAATGACACAGCGACGTACTCGGGAGATGTGGGAGATGCACACGTGCAGAGATGTGACAGCAAGTGATTGGTGTATCGAAATCGCGGTTTCCAGCATTTCCTGTGATGGGCAGTTCTCCTGTTCATTAACAAGTGTCAATTCCACAACGGTCTTATAAATATTTTCCGGAGCAGTTTTATTTTGCCGCCGAGCTGAGTGGCTCAGATGGTTGAGGCGCAAGTCTTCTGACACCTGCTTGGCAGGTTTGACCCTGGCTCACTCCGGCGGTATTCTAAGGTGCTTAAATACTTCAGTCTCGTGTCGGTAGATTTACTGGCACGTAAAAGAACTCCTGCGGGAATAAATTCCGGCACCTCAGCGTCTCGGAAAACCGTAAAATTGTAGTTAGGATAGTGGAGCGTGAAGCCAATAACATCATTTTTTTAAATTTTGTCCACCCTGTATTACGTACCGCACACGAGTATGTGAAGGAAATGTGGCGGGATTCTGCAACCCCGCGTACACAAGACAACCGTTTAAATGCCAACCTTCGCCCAAGAAGAAAGAGCATCACATATCGAAATCAATAAGTTATGACACACAGGATTACAATGTGCGGGAAGACGGCTATTGAACGTGTGTCATGGCCGCTAATTGTAATACTGGACACAATGTATTGGCAAGACGAGAGGGAATTCCCCCAGCTCACAAACACTAACCGCTGTAGCCACAACGCGATTCGTTCCGAGGGTTGGCTGGTCACATATACCAGCCGGCCGTGGTTAGAGGGGAAAAGTGAGAGGGACACAGGGGGCCATGTAATCCTAGCGTTTATTTAAATATACAAAAATACTTTCTACTAACTTAAACAAAAACATTCCTTTATTGTAACTGGAACAGAAAACAAGGCGTGTACAGACAGGAAACGGTGTAAGTTTACTGATTGATTGATTGATTGATTGATTGATTGATTGATTGATTGATTGATTGATTGATTGATTGATTGATTGATTGATTGATTGATTTGAATGTTAGTGTGTCATTCTCCTGGTCCTAAGATCGCGGGTTGAGACCCGTCAGAGATAGTCAGATTTTTGAACATTCGACACTCCATGTCCTACGGGTTACGTGCCAGATGCGACCGTGCCGGATGCGACCCGGCCATTATCGTGCCAATAGCGACCGAGCGGATATGCATCGTGCCGCATGCGACCCATCAATCACTTACAATTGATCTGCATTAAGGGCTGTCACCAAGTGGCAGATTGCTTATAAGTAGCTAACTTAGTCTTTTCTAAAATAAAAGTCTGACACCGTTGTTAGCACGTTCGAGTGCCACTGGTCGAAAGAAAAATACAATAATGTTGCTGGCTTTACTTCCCAGTAACTACTTGTATGGTTTAAGGAGAAGCCGAGGTGCCGGAATTTAGTCCCACAGGACTTATTTTATGTGCCAGTAAATCCACCGACACAAAGCTGACGTATTTGAGCACGTTCAAATACCACCGGACTGAGCCAGGATCGAACATGCCAAGTTGGAGTCGGAAGACCAGCATCTCAACCGTCTGAGCCGTCTGAAAAACTTAGCCTGGATGAAAAAAATCACCATCAGGATGTTGGCCGGCAGGGTAGGAAAATTGGTGGTAGACAGTTTCTAATCACCAGATTGCATGCCAAAAGCCGGGATTCAAATCCAAACCTTTTCTCAGTGTTGAAATGGAGTGAGGGGATTTGATGCTGTTGATGGTGATTCGGCCGTCGGATGGCGACGTAAAGCATTGATCAGACCCTGTAGTATTATTCGAGAGGAGTAGGCTACGTGCCGAAACCGGGTTTCATCTCTCCCTACTTCATTATCATAATCCCACATCCAGACGCGCAGGCCGCCCACGAGCGTCAGGTAGAAAGACCTGCACCAGGCAAGCCGAACACGTCCTCGGACACTCCTGATATTAATAGGACACGATAAATAAGTAGGCCTAAGTCGTAAATAATTTCAGAGAATTAGGACCTTTTTATTGCTAGTGGCATTACGTCACACCGACACAGACAGGTCTGATGCTTGTTGTTTAAAGGGGCCTAACATCGAAGGTCATCGGCCCCACAGACAGGTCTTAAGGCGACGATGGGATAGGAAAGGGCTAGAATGGGAAGGAAGCGGCCCTGGTCTTAATTAAAGTACAGCTCCAGCTTCAGGGCTGTCGACAGTGGGATTCGAACCCGCTATCTCCCGGATGCAAGCTCAGGGCCGCGCGCCTCTAACCGCATGGCCAACTCGCCCGGTAAAGACGTAAACGCATCACCATGTTTCGTATCGTAAAACGAGTTTCCCCCAGAAGTGTTATGTAAAGTAGGGGCAGTAGCTGCTTATAGGTCTTATTGAAATGGCATTGCACTTCATTTAGCTTACCTTATCTTGGGTGATGACACAACTTATCAAACGACAATTTGTTTGTCAACGCCGGTCGCATCCGGCACGGTTCCAGATTATGCGGTCGCTAGTGGCACGGTCGCATCTGGCACGCCACCGTCCTACGATGTCGGCATGCACAAGATCTCTAGTGACACATCTGGTGTTTACCAGACAAAATTAATTAAAACTCAGCTATTGACCGTCCAACTTTCAGAATAAAACGGAACGTTGAAACTGGTGCCCGGGCAGGCTTAATGGCGTCAATATTGATGCCTGCATTTGTTTGCATAAACATACGATTCTTCTTCTTCTTATTATTATTATTATTCTTCTTGTTCTTCTTCTTCTTCTTATTATTATTATTATTATTCCCGGTCAAGAAAGCCAATAATAACGGCCGAGAGGATTCGTTGTGCTGACCACATGACACCTTGTAATCTGAAGGCCTTCGGGCTGAGCAGCGGTCGCTTGGTACGCCATGGCCCTTCGGGGCTGTTGCGCCATGGGGTATGGTTTGGTATTATTATTATTAACATCGGGCAAGTTGGCCATGCGGTTAGGTGCACGAAGCTGTGAGCTTGCATCCGGGAGATAGTGGGTTCGAATCCCACGGTCGGAAGCCCTGAAGATGGTTTTCGTGGTTTCCCATTTTCACACCAGGCAAATGCTGGGGCTGCACCTTAATTAAGGCCACGGCCGGTTTCTTCCCATTCCAAGGCCTTTCCTATCCCATCGTCGCCATAATACCTATCTGTGTCGGTGCGACGTAAAGCAAAATAGCAAAAAATTATTATTAAGTTATTATTATGTCCAATTAAAGAGCGTGTTTGAACTTGTTACCTTGGTCTGAAAGCTTCGCCCCTTCTTCTTCTTCTCCTCTTCACAAGATCTCTTCATGAATTCGCTGTCGTGTTGTTTCTGTTCTTCTGTCCTCTATTTTTCAGCGATCCTTTTAGCATTTTGTACGAATGTGTGATTTGTAACCAGAATTCCTAAGAGGCTGTGATTTTATTATGCTGACATCTGTAGCGTTTATTTATTTTTATTTTTTGTGAGTCCAGCTTTATTACTAAGTTATTATTATTGTCCGGCTCCATGGCTAAATGGTTAGCGTGCTGGCCTTTTTCCACGGGGCTCCCGGGTTCGATTCTCGGCAGGGTCGGGAATTTTTAACCATCATTGGTAAATTTATCTGGCACGGGGACTGGGTGTATGTGTCGTCTTCATCATCATTTCATATTCATCATGACGCGCAGGTCGCCTAAGGGAGTCAAATAGAAAGACCTGCACCTGGCGAGCCGAACATCTCTTCGGACACTCCCGGCACTAAAAACCATACGCAATATCATTTCATTATTATTATTATTATTATTATTATTATTATTATTATTATTATTATTATTATTATTATTGGTCTCCACGACCAAAAGTTGTTAAATCTCGCAAACCTCTTTCACAGGAAAGAAAGGAAAAAACTAATACTAGAGCTCAACGAAAGCAAGCATCCAGAAACAACGAGTCCTAAGCGCTGCTTAGTAGGCTTAAATCATTAATGAATAACAATAATGTTATTGGTTTTACGTCCGACTAACTACTTTTACGATTTCCGGGGACGCCGAGGTGACGGAATATAGTCCCGCGGGATTTCTTTTACGTGCCAGTAAATCTGCCGGCACGAGGCTGACACGTTTGAACTCCTTCAAATAACATCGGACTGAGCAAGGATCGAACCTGCCAAGTTGGGGCCAGAAGGCTGCGCCTCAACCGTCTGAACCACACAGCCTGGTACTTTATTATTATTATTATTATTATTATTATTATTATTATTATTATTGTTGTTGTTATTATTAACTAGAGGCCCCTTCTGCTGCACCGCAGCATTCATTATAGGTAGGTCGGATAACTCGTCTTGATATGCCCGCCGTAGTCATATTGTTTTGACTGCCATTTCCAATGGTTTTATGAACATTTAATAAGAAGCGCGTTATGATGTGCGCAGTTCGTAGTCGGAATTCATCCATTCTGACGTCATCTTCCCGTCTATTTAGTAAAAAGCTATCCATATAATCGGCTTTTTATCCTACTGTACTTGATGTAAAGCTTGGTGTTGTGTCGTAAAAGGTAATGGTATTTTTGTCACAGTTCCTCTATATAGAACGGTTGTCTTGTGAGCTCATAGATTAGTCTCGAAGGACAGTTTCTTTTACCAGGCAGAACACTTCTTTAAGATACATGGCCTTCACTCCTTCTAGTGTAGCTAGCTTACCCTTCGATAGGTTTTAACAGTTAATGTCTAAGGCGTACTCCATGTCATGATGGGGTCTGTTTGTACGTAGACTTTTTTCCCTCTTAGAAACATGTAAGTCATTAAGAACGCTCTGCCATCTGTTGAATAAATTTGGAAGCTGGTAAATTTTAGAGAATCAAAGAGTATCTAGCCGGAAATAGTATTTTTCCGTGATCAGAGGAATGGTATACTCTCTGGCTTAACAGGTAGCAATTAAAGATGGCTGCATGCAATGATTTTACTAAGGTTGAAAATCACATATATCAGAATATTAATGAAAGTGTCAGTCGCTTAGCAACCTGCTAAGTACAGAATGTATTCCGGGTTGGGGTAAGCCTTCGCCTGCTATTGTTGGAGTGATTGATTTTATGATTACTCAAAGTTTGCTGAACTTGGAGACCTATGAATGTCTCGTGATTCATTGACAGGTAATTCCGAAGAGAATAAAAGCAAATCAGTCCAGACGTGCGGATTTGCAGAAGCTGTCTTTAGTAAACTTTCTTAATATATAGATGATTCTGTTTAAGGCCCTCTTTTGTGGTTTTCCGTTTTCCTACTCTAAGGCGAATGCTGTGGCTGTGCCTTAATTATGGCCTCGGGCGCTTAGTTTCCAATCCTAGGCCTTTCCTATCCCATCGTCGCCATAAGACGGTGCGACGAGAAGCAAAATTGTAAAAGAAATAAGAAATTTAATTAAAGACAAAACAAAGAAATGTACAAAAATCACTTCACACAAAATTTACAGGTAATACAATTCAAAAAAGTCCGCGAGCAGCGAATGGAGGAATTGTACATCAAGACAGGGGCAGCCTGGCCGAGGCGGTAAAGGCGTGCTCTGTTCATCCGGAAGGACGTGGGTTCGAATCCCCGTCAGGAAGTCGTAAAATTTATGAAATGAGATTTCCACTTCCGGAGGTGCATTAGGCCCGGAGGTTCACTCAGCCTACACCAAAATGAGTACCAGGTTAATTTCTGGGGACAAAGGCGGCCGGGCGTAGAACTAAACACTCTACCCCATCAAGTGGCAAGTTAACGGCTAGTGGAAGCCTTTACCTTCCACCCCTCCAAGGGCCTTCATGGCCTGTACGGAGATGACTTTGTTTTTGCTTTGCTTGTATATCAAGACACAGTACCTGACCTATTCATAATGAATGCTGTGGACCAACACGTGTCCATTAGTATTAATTTTATTATGATATACTTTTCATTCAACTGTTTATGTGTCTTTATTGTTAACTATTTCCTTAAAATTCATCGCATTTGGTGCGTGCATGGAAGCGTACAGGCACCGTTAATTTATTTATAAACTGACATCACAAACATATAGTCAACAGGAGCACATTATTCAAGCATAGAACAGAGCAATATTCCTTCCAAATTTAAAAATTCCTTTTTACGACATAGAGAAAATCATTTTAGAGATCGTAAGAGATTCTCTGCAAATTATACAGTTTCATGTATACTTTAAATCGTAATTTTCAGAAAACATAGATTTATTTTTTAATAATTTTTACCACCAAATTAAATTCATAACCGAGCTCGATAGCTGCAGTCGCTTAAGTGCGGCCAGTATCCAGTAATCGGGAGATAGTGGGTTCGAGCCCCACTGTCGGCAGCCCTGAAGATGGTTTTCCGTGGTTTCCCATTTTCACACCAGGCAAATGCCGGGGCTGTACCTTAATAAAGGTCACGGCCGCTTCCTTCCAATTCCTAGGCCTTTCCTATCCCATCGTCGCCGTAAGATATACCTGTGTCGGTGCGACGTAAAGCAAATAGCAATAATAATAATAATAATAATAATAATAATAATAATAATAATAATAATAATAATAATAATAATAATAATAATAATAAAAATAATAATAATAATAATAATAATAATAATAATAAAATTATATTGTATATTCGCCTTGTAAATAAACATCGTCTCTTCAAATCATCGCAAAAATTTCTCTCTCTCTTTTTTTGCTAGTGGCTTTACGTCGCGCCGACACAGATAGGTCTTATGGCGACGATGGGACAGGAAAGGGCTAAGAATAGGAAGGAAGTGCCCGTAGTCTTAATTAAGGTACAACCCCAGAATTTGCCTGCTGTGAAAATGGGAGATCACAGAAAACCATCTTCAGGGCTGCCGACAGTGGGATTCTAACCCACTGTCTCCCGGATGCAAGCTCACAGCCAAGCGCCCCTAACCGCACGGCCAACTCGCCCGGTAAGAGTTTCTCTGATATATCCGGTACGGAGTCTTAGGGAAGGAGTACAAGATGAAAATAAATAAGTCCAAAACAAAGGTAATGGAGTGCAGTGGAAGGAAGTGAGGAGATGTAGGAAACATTAGATGAAATTAAGTCTTAAAGGAAGTAGATGAATTGTTAGTTGGGAAGTAAAATAACTAACGACGGCAGAAACAAGGAGCATATAAAATGCAGACTAGCACAAGCAAGGAAGGCCTTTCTAAAAAATAATATTTGCTCACTTCGAACATTGATATAGGGATTAGAAAGAAGTTTTGGAAGACTTTCGTCTGGAGCGTGGCATTGTATGGAAGTGAAACACGGACGATATCTAGTTGGGAGAGAAAGGGATTCCTAAAAATTAAAATCCTTTCCTTAATCATCGTTATCTGGTCGATTAGATTAGCAGTTTGCCTTTTTCTACCACCACGAGTGCTAATGTGAGTCATTGCACAGTTTCACTTAAGCACCACTACGAGCGGTAATGTTAGTCAATGCACAGTTTCACTTAAGCACCACTACGAGCGCTAATGTGAGTCAATGCATTGTTTCACTTAAGGACCACTACGAGCGGTAATGTGAGTCAATGCAGAGTTTCACTCAAGCACCACTACGAGCGCTAATGTGAGTCAATGCATTGTTTCACTTAAGGACCACTACGAGCGGTAATGTGAGTCAATGCAGAGTTTCACTTAAGCACCACTACGAGCGCTAATGTGAGTCAATGCACTGTTTCACTTAAGCACCATTACGAGCTGTAATGTGAGTCAATGCAGAGTTTTACTTAAGCACCACTACGAGCGGTAATGTGAGTCAATGCAGAGTTTCACTTAAGCACCACTACGAGTGGTAATGTGAGTCAATGCAGAGTTTTACTTAAGCACCACTACGAGCGGTAATGTGAGTCAATGCAGAGTTTCACTTAAGCACCACTACGAGCGGTAATGTGAGTCAATGCAGAGTTTCACTTAAGCACCACTACGAGTGGTAATGTGAGTCAATGCACTGTTTCACTTAAGCACCATTACGAGCGGTAATGTGAGTCAATGCAGAGTTTTACTTAAGCACCACTACGAGCGGTAATGTGAGTCAATGCAGAGTTTCACTTAAGCACCACTACGAGTGGTAATGTGAGTCACTGCACAGTTTCACTTAAGGACCACTACGAGCGGTAATGTGAGTCAATGCAGAGTTTCACTTAAGCACCACTACGAGTGGTAATGTGAGTCAATACAGAGTTTCACTTAAGCCCTTATAGCTACATTCGGTGTGGACATTATTTTACGAAAATCGAACAAAAGAAAGAATTATGTAAAAACTTAATTTGGCTAGGATTTGAATAAAAAAGGAAACGAGTAAATAAACGAGAGATTTTAGGCTTTTTACCGGAACTACATTGAGGCCGAAAGTTATTTTCAAAATTCTTTTTTTTATAATTTGATAGAGCTATCCAAGAATGTTAATTTGAGACCTTCCTGGGCCCTTTAGTTTCAACTTTCCTCACAATTGAGGAAATTGCTTAATTTTATGTGTTTCGTAGTATGGGGATCCCATGCTAAGAAATGTTTACCACATTAAAACAGAGGATGGTTGCTTAGTTGTACTTCCTCTAACAATAATCACCACCACCACCACCACGACATTAAAATAAACCAGCACAGAAAACTTATATAGTAAATATATCCCTTCATATACAGTTGGCATGAGGAAAGACACCCGGTCGTAACACTAGGCTAATTCCATGCTACATGCTGATCCCAGTTAGGCCTAATGAAGAAGAAGAAGAAGAAGAAGCGTTCAAACGTAGTATTATAAATTGTTATCGAAACTTGTTTAGTGTTCTATAAACAGAAGTGACCTTCTCACAAGATGAGTAGACGTGGCAACACCGCACACGTGTCACAATTCGGAAGTAATGCACATGACGATCACCCCGCTGTCTCTATTCAATCCCCGTGTCACGAGCGAATAAGTGTCCTCACACAGTCCTGGAAATGGCCCCGTGGCACGCGCGCTCCTCTACAAACTACTTGTTTTCAAAATGAAATGGCCTTACGAGTCCCTCATAAATCACTTACATTCCAATAAAAATGCTTATATTCCATTAAGATGTAGTAAATTTTACCGAGGAACATCCATCCATCTCCTGACTTGTGACGTGCCTAGCAACAATAACTGTGTCATTGTTACAGCGAGGGGACACGTTGTCATGGAGACACATGTGCCCGATCAAAAGGAAATTACTATAATATTGGCGTAAAAATAAACATTGGAATATAGATACTAACATTCCTACAAAAATAGGATACATTTATTACAAAATATCCAATACAAAGCCATCTGTACTGCAAGTCATGAAGAGTTATAAAGTAGCGGAAAATAAAGACGTCCACTGCACTTACCATAGCACATGAAGAACCAGGGTGTCTCCACTCACTTTCCGTGTCATAGGCAAAGAAATGTTCTCACATTGTCCTGGAAATGGGCCTATAATGTCAAACCATATAATCATTCACATACATAAACTGATAAACTAAATGAAATTAAAAATAAATTGAAAATAATTTAAGTTTAAATTAACATAAAACTAATCTTGAAATTATTTAAAGGAATATAGTTACTACGATTTTTAAAATTCCAGACAATGACCTAATATTAATGATAAGATACAACAGTGGTCTTCAGTTTGTGACAGACCGATTGCAGGATGAGCAAGGATAAAATCGTAAACTTAATATTGATAGTCACGTTGGTTGAAAACAACAAGGGAATTATTTGACTTTATTTATTTTATATTTTAACAATGGCGCAATTTTGCCTTGTGGGCATCTCCTACACTTAACCACGCAAGTTACAGGGTAACACATACACACACATATGTACGGTGCATATACTATTCTGTTATAAAACCAAATATAAATAATCTAAATAATAGATTTTGGAAGTCCGCCTCTGTGGTGTAGTGGTTAGTGTGATTAGCTGCGACCCCCGGAGGCCCGTCTTCGATTTCCGGCTCTGCCACGAAATTTGAAATGTGGTACGAGGGCTGGAACGGAATCCACTCAGCGTCGGGAGATCAACTGGGCAGAGGTGGGTTCGAGTCCCACCTCAGCCATCCTGCAAGTGGTTTTCCGTGGTTTCCCACTTCTCCTCCAAGCAAATGCCGGGATGGCACCTAAGTTAAGGCCACAGCCGCTTCCTTCCCTCTTCCTTGTCTATCCCTTCCGATCTTCCCATCCCCGTATGAGGCCCCTGTTCAGCATAGCAGGTGAGACCGCCTGGGCGATGTACTGGTCATCCTCCCCAGTTGTATCCCTGACCCAGAGTCTGAAGCTCCAGGACACTGCCCTTGAGGCGATAGAGGTGGGATCCCTCGCAGAGTCCGAGGGAAAACTAACAAATAAAATAAATCCGGAGCATAAAAGTAAAAAGAAAATGAAAGTACACAGTTCTAGCCCTTTAGACAAGCACTCGATATCGAAAACATCCTAGGGATATGAGCTACGAATTTTAGGCAAATAAAATATAAGAAAGTATGAGAACATATTCTTTATTTATTCCTGAAAATGACAAGCCTTTACGTAATCATTGTTATCTGGTTTGGATTAGCAGTGTGCTTTTTTCTACCACTACGAGCGCTAATGTGAGTCAGTGCAAAATTTCATCTAAGCCCTTATAACTACATTCGATGTGAACATTTTTCAAAAAATGAAAAAAGTGCCTGAGGGCATTGAACCAAGGAACACATTACAGAAAGGATTATCTAAATAAGTTAATTTGGCTAGGAGTTGAATAAAAAAAATGCATATAAGGAAACAAGCGATTTTAGGCAGCTTTTCCGGAAATGCATTTAGGCCAGAGTGATTTTTCGAAATTTGTTTTTTAGTTTGATAGAACTTCCAAGACTCACAATTTGAAAACTTTTCGGACCCTTTAGGTTTTTACCTTTCGGCACAATTGAGGAAATTCCTTCATTTTCGTTTTTCGTGTTATGGGGACACCTACTTTTTCTGCTAAGAAATTTTATTTCTTTTTGCTAGTGGCTTTACGTCGCACCGACAGAGATATGTCTTATGGCAACGATGGAACAGGAAAGGGCTAGGACTGGGAAGGAGGCGGCCGTGGCCTTAATTAATGTACAGTCCCAGCATTTGCCTGGTGTGAAAATGGGAAACCACGGAAAACCATTGAACATTAAAATATCATACCGAAAAACAAGTAAATACAAGCTGAAAAATGTAAGCCAGTGCATGAACAGAACACAGTAGATAGTAAAGGTACTGAAAAGAAGTCACTTTTTACTTTGCGAAAATTCAATAATCATGAATATGTCTCCCGGTCATGGCTATCCATTAACAGCTGCTAACTTCAGACGGCAACCAGCCATTAGACACAGCCTGCACGGTTGCTACGGTTACATTTCCGTCACACACTATTTCATTATACAGATTTTCGGTGACCCCCAGGCATAAAACATTTTTACATTTGTACAACAAACAGTGATATGTGTTCTGTTTGTCCAACCCTCATGAGGTGAGATGAAACTATCGTGGCGAGTTTTTATGACGGGATGCCCTTCCTGACGTCAACCTCATCAGAGGAGTTAATGAGATGAGTAATGAATGCTTAGATTAGCAGTTTGCTTTTTTCTACCACTACGAGCGCTAATGTTAGCAAAAGCGTAGTTCAGATTAAAAGCAAAACAATGAAGTACAAGAAATCTTCATTTACATCGTTGCCACAATTAATGACAAATTCTAAAATTCAAAATTGCGGGGAAGGGGGTTTTATACCCCTAATCCCCCTCTACTTATGGCCCTATTCAGACTGAATGCTGGAAAGTGCAACAATCTACAATTCAAGGACGTGAACTTATTCAGCAGCCATCTTAAAAAGCACATAGATATTTGCGACTTAAGAATGGAGAGGTAACTTTGGAGTGCCCCTGTAGCGCAGCATCCGATCCCGTGGACCACACATAACAATAGCATCCCGTCCATGAATAAGCTAAATGGCTCTCTTATGGAGTCGTGCACGCTTCACCAACTGTCCTTGCTATTGTCTTCTGCAATAGCATTAGTCGTCCACTTCCACAGTCAGCCATAAGATGACATCATTTGTGAGGTAATTTTAAGCCTATTTATTTATTTACTAGCAGGATATCCCCGTCTTTGCACGCTTCTCTCTCTTTTCTTTTTTCTTTTTTTTTTTTTTTTTGTTAATGAAACCGTAAGGAACAAACTCGCATCCGCCATCTGTTCACCTGTTATACCTGGCGGGGATTAAGACGAATATACACGACAGATACTATACGCATTTTGCTACGTACCAATTAACATCTAAGGCTTTTGATAGGGCATATCAAGTGAGACTACTGACAAAAACCCACAGTTCTAGCCCTTCAGGCAAGCAACTCAATGTTGAAAACATCATAGAGATATGAGCTACGAATTTTAGGTAAATAAAATATAATAAAATATGAGAATATATTCTTTATTTATTTCTAGAAATTATAACCCTTTTCTTAATAATCGTTATCCGGTCGATTAGACACGGCCGACTGGATCCATCCTAGAGCGACGCATCCAATCAACCGTGGATTAGATTAGCAGTTTGAAGTTTTCTACCACTACGAGCGCTAATGAGCGTCAATGCATTGTTTCCCTTAATAACTACTAGGAGCGCTAATTTGAGTCAATGCAGAGTTCTACTTAAGCCGTTATAACTACATTCGGTATGGACATCTTTCAAAAATAAAAATAAAAAACGTCTGAGGGTTGAACCAAGAAACACATTACAGGAAGAATTATGTAAATAAGTTAATTTGGCTAGGGTTTGAATCAAAAAGAAAACGAGTAAAGAAGCAAGCGATTTTAGGCTGTTTTTCCGGAACTGCCTTTAAGTCGGAAGTCATTTTCGAAATTTGTTTTCTCAGTTTGATAGACCTATGCAAGACTCACAATTCGAAACCTTTTGGGGCCCTTTAATCCTTCAACTTTCGGCACAATTCAGGAAATTGCTTAATTTTACGTTTTTCCTAGTTTGGGGACACCTGCTTAATCTGCTAATAAATGTTTTCCACATTAAAGGATTTGGAAATTTCTAGAAAATAGAACTCAGAGAATTCGAGTAGGTGAAACGTTATCTGATCCAGTGAAGGTTAACCTGGGTGTTCCTCAAGGCGATACTTTAGGACCTTTGTATTTTATTATGTATAACTGATATGAGCAAAGAAGTAGAATCAGAGATAAGGCTTTCTTCGGATAATGTTATACTGTATAGCGTAATAAATATTGTAAGTTACGGGAGTGTGAGCGACTGCAAAATGACCTTGAAGAAGTTGTGAGATGGACAAACGGGGTGACAAGCCAGCTTAGGAGTTTCACCAAGGTGAAAGTTACCCTCAGTTTTAAATACTGAATTGATGGGGTGCAGGTACCTCATGGGGATCACTGTAAGTACCTGTAGGTGTTCGTTGGTGTAATCATATCAACTTCTTTTCCTGCCGCTTTTCCCACACCTGTGGGGTTGCGGGTGCGAACTGCGTCACACATATGTGGATTTGGCCCTGTTTTACGGCCGGATGCCCTTCCTGGCGCCAACCCTCTATGGAGGGATGTAAGCACTATTGCGTGTTTCTGTGGTGGTTGGTAGTGTAGTATGTTGTCTGAATATGATGAGGAGAGTGTTGGGACGGACATATACATCCAGTCCCCGAGCCAGAAGAATTAATCAGAAGCAATTAAAATCTCCGACCCGGCCGGGAATCGAAGGCCAGTACGCTGACCATTCAGCCAACGAGTCGGACTGTAATCATATCAACAAG